>NW_026645637.1:0-54679 GCF_949987535.1 Balaenoptera acutorostrata
GATTTCTTGAGAATGGGTGTGTTCCTTATCTTATCCTAGTGTCCTAAACTCTTCTCCATGGCTGGACCCCCAAATAATATTCCTTTACGTGCTAAGGGGTATCTAGAGAGTGGGATAGGTTTATAACTACCCTAACCCTAACGCGTACCCTAACCCTAACCCCTACCCTAACCCTAACGCGTAACCCTAATCCTAACCGTACCCTAAACCGAGCCCTAACCCTAACACTAACCCTAACCCTAACCCTAGCCCATACCCTATGCCGTACCTGAACCCCTCCCCGAACCCGTACCCTAAGCCGTACCCTAACCCTAACCCTAACCCTAACCCTAACCCTAAGCTACCTTGACTGCTTCTGCCTCCAATAGATTTCCTAAGCACTAGTGTTTTAAGGAACAGGTTAAAAAGAGAATCCTAATGTGATTTCTTGAGAATGGGTGTGTTCCTTATCTTATCCTAGTGTCCTAACTCTTCTCCATGGCTGGACCCCAAATAATATTCCTTTACGTGCTAAGGGGTATCTAGAGAGTGGGATAGGTTTAATAACTACCCTAACCCTAACGCGTACCCTAACCCTAACCCCTACCCTAACCCTAACGCGTACCCTAATCCTAACCCGTACTCTAAACCGAGCCCTAACCCTAACACTAACCCTAAACCTAACCCTAGCCCATACCCTACGCCGTACCCGAACCCCTCCCCGAACCCCGTACCCTAAGCCGTACCCTGAACCCTAAGCCTAACCCTAACCCTAACCCTAAGCTACCCTTGACTGCTTCTGCCTCCAATAGATTTCCTAAGCACTAGTGTTTTAAGGAACAGGTTAAAAAGAGAATCCTAATGTGATTTCTTGAGAATGGGTGTGTTCCTTATCTTATCCTAGTGTCTAAACTCTTCTCCATGGCTGGACCCCCAAATAATATTCCTTTACGTGCTACGGGGTATCTAGAGAGTGGGATAGGTTTAATAACTACCCTAACCCTAATGCGTACCCTAACCCTAACCCCTACCCTAACCCTAACGCGTACCCTAATCCTAACCCGTACCCTAAACCGAGCCCTAACCCTAACACTAACCCTAAACCTAACCCTAGCCCATACCCTACGCCGTACACGAACCCCTCCCCGAACCCGTACCCTGAGCCGTACCCTAACCCTAACCCTAACCCTAACCCTAACCCTAAGCTACCCTTGACTGCTTCTGCCTCCAATAGATTTCCTAAGCACTAGTGTTTTAAGGAACAGGTTAAAAGAGAATCCTAATGTGATTTCTTGAGAATGGGTGTGTTCCTTATCTTATCCTAGTGTCTAAACTCTTCTCCATGGCTGGACCCCCCAAATAATATTCCTTTACGTGCTAAGGGGTATCTAGAGAGTGGGATAGGTTTAATAACTACCCTAACCCTAACGCGTACCCTAACCCTAACCCCTACCCTAACCCTAACGCGTACCCTAATCCTAACCCGTACCTAAACCGAACCCTAACCCTAACACTAACCCTAACCCTAAGCCTAGCCCATACCCTACGCCGTACCCGAACCCCTCCCCGAACCCGTACCCTAAGCCGTACCCTAACCCTTACCCTAACCCTAACCCTAACACTAACCCTAAGCTACCCTTGACTGCTTCTGCCTCCAATAGATTTCCTAAGCACTAGTGTTTTAAGGAACAGGTTAAAAAGAGAATCCTAATGTGATTTCTTGAGAATGGGTGTGTTCCTTATCTTATCCTAGTGTCTAAACTCTTCTCCATGGCTGGACCCCCAAATAATATTCCTTTACGTGCTACGGGGTATCTAGAGAGTGGGATAGGTTTAATAACTACCCTAACCCTAACGCGTACCCTAACCCTAACCCCTACCCTAACCCTAACGCGTACCCTAATCCTAACCCGTACCCTAAACCGAGCCCTAACCCTAACACTAACCCTAAACCTAACCCTAGCCCATACCCTACGCCGTACACGAACCCCTCCCCGAACCCGTACCCTGAGCCGTACCCTAACCCTAACCCTAACCCTAACCCTAACCCTAAGCTACCCTTGACTGCTTCTGCCTCCAATAGATTTCCTAAGCACTAGTGTTTTAAGGAACAGGTTAAAAAGAGAATCCTAATGTGATTTCTTGAGAATGGGTTGTGTTCCTTATCTTATCCTAGTGTCTAAACTTTTCTCCATGGCTGGACCCCCAAATAATATTCCTTTACGTGCTAAGGGGTATCTAGAGAGTGGGATAGGTTTAATAACTACCCTAACCCTAACGCGTACCCTAACCCTAACCCCTACCCTAACCCTAACGCGTACCCTAATCCTAACCCGTACCCTAAACCGAGCCTAACCCTAACACTAACCCTAACCCTAACCCTAGCCCATACCCTACGCCGTACCCGAACCCCTCCCCGAACCCGTACCCTAAGCCGTACCCTAACCCTAACCCTAACCCTAACCCTAACCCTAAGCTACCCTTGACTGCTTCTGCCTCCAATAGATTTCCTAAGCACTAGTGTTTTAAGGAACAGGTTAAAAATAGAATCCTAATGCGATTTCTTGAGAATGGGTGTGTTCCTTATCTTATCCTAGTGTCTAAACTCTTCTCCATGGCTGGACCCCCAAATAATATTCCTTTACGTGCTAAGGGGTATCTAGAGAGTGGGATAGGTTTAATAACTACCCTAACCCTAACGCGTACCCTAACCCTAACCCCTACCCTAACCCTAACGCGTACCCTAATCCTAACCCGTACCCTAAACCGAGCCCTAACCTAACACTAACCCTAAACCTAACCCTAGCCCATACCCTACGCCGTACCCGAACCCCTCCCCGAACCCGTACCCTAAGCCGTACCCTAACCCTAACCCTAACCCTAACCCTAACCCTAAGCTACCCTTGACTGCTTCTGCCTCCAATAGATTTCCTAAGCACTAGTGTTTTAAGGAACAGGTTAAAAAGAGAATCCTAATGTGATTTCTTGAGAATGGGTGTGTTCCTTATCTTATCCTAGTGTCTAAACTCTTCTCCATGGCTGGACCCCCAAATAATATTCCTTTACGTGCTAAGGGGTATCTAGAGAGTGGGATAGGTTTAATAACTACCCTAACCCTAACGCGTACCCTAACCCTAACCCCTACCCTAACCCTAACGCGTACCCTAATCCTAACCCGTACCCTAAACCGAGCCCTAACCCTAACACTAACCCTAACCCTAACCCTAGCCCATACCCTATGCCGTACCTGAACCCCTCCCCGAACCCGTACCCTAAGCCGTACCCTAACCCTAACCCTAACCCTAACCCTAACCCTAAGCTACCCTTGACTGCTTCTGCCTCCAATAGATTTCCTAAGCACTAGTGTTTTAAGGAACAGGTTAAAAAGAGAATCCTAATGTGATTTCTTGAGAATGGGTGTGTTCCTTATCTTATCCTACTGTCTAAACTCTTCTCCATGGCTGGACCCCCAAATAATATTCCTTTACGTGCTAAGGGGTATCTAGAGAGTGGGATAGGTTTAATAACTACCCTACCCTAACGCGTACCCTAACCCTAACCCCTACCCTAACCCTAACGCGTACCCTAATCCTAACCCGTACTCTAAACCGAGCCCTAACCCTAACACTAACCCTAACCCTAACCCTAGCCCATACCCTACGCCGTACCCGAACCCCTCCCCGAACCCGTACCCTAAGCCGTACCCTAACCCTAAGCCTAACCCTAACCCTAACCCTAAGCTACCCTTGACTGCTTCTGCCTCCAATAGATTTCCTAAGCACTAGTGTTTTTAAGGAACAGGTTAAAAAGAGAATCCTAATGTGATTTCTTGAGAATGGGTGTGTTCCTTATCTTATCCTAGTGTCTAAACTCTTCTCCATGGCTGGACCCCCAAATAATATTCCTTTACGTGCTAAGGGGTATCTAGAGAGTGGGATAGGTTTAATAACTACCCTAACCCTAACGCGTACCCTAACCCTAACCCCTACCCTAACCCTAACGCGTACCCTAATCCTAACCCGTACTCTAAACCGAGCCCTAACCCTAACACTAACCCTAAACCTAACCCTAGCCCATACCCTACGCCGTACCCGAACCCCTCCCCGAACCCGTACCCTAAGCCGTACCCTAACCCTAAGCCTAACCCTAACCCTAACCCTAAGCTACCCTTGACTGCTTCTGCCTCCAATAGATTTCCTAAGCACTAGTGTTTTAAGGAACAGGTTAAAAAGAGAATCCTAATGTGATTTCTTGAGAATGGGTGTGTTCCTTATCTTATCCTAGTGTCTAAACTCTTCTCCATGGCTGGACCCCCAAATAATATTCCTTTACGTGCTAAGGGGTATCTAGAGAGTGGGATAGGTTTAATAACTACCCTAACCCTAACGCGTACCCTAACCCTAACCCCTACCCTAACCCTAACGCGTACCCTAATCCTAACCCGTACCCTAAACCGAGCCCTAACCCTAACACTAACCCTAACCCTAACCCTAGCCCATACCCTACGCCGTACCCGAACCCCTCCGCGAACCTGTACACTAAGCCGTACCCTAACCCTAACCCTAACCCTAACCCTAACCCTAAGCTACCCTTGACTGCTTCTGCCTCCAATAGATTTCCTAAGCACTAGTGTTTTAAGGAACAGGTTAAAAAGAGAATCCTAATGTGATTTCTTGAGAATGGGTGTGTTCCTTATCTTATCCTAGTGTCTAAACTCTTCTCCATGGCTGGACCCCCAAATAATATTCCTTTACGTGCTAAGGGGTATCTAGAGAGTGGGATAGGTTTAATAACTACCCTAACCCTAACGCGTACCCTAACCCTAACCCCTACCCTAACCCTAACGCGTACCCTAATCCTAACCCGTACCCTAAACCGAGCCCTAACCCTAACACTAACCCTAACCCTAACCCTAGCCCATACCCTACGCCGTACCTGAACCCCTCCCCGAACCCGTACCCTAAGCCGTACCCTAACCCTAACCCTAACCCTAACCCTAACCCTAAGCTACCCTTGACTGCTTCTGCCTCCAATAGATTTCCTAAGCACTAGTGTTTTAAGGAACAGGTTAAAAAGAGAATCCTAATGTGATTTCTTGAGAATGGGTGTGTTCCTTATATTATCCTAGTGTCTAAACTCTTCTCCATGGCTGGACCCCCAAATAATATTCCTTTACGTGCTAAGGGGTATCTAGAGAGTGGGATAGGTTTAATAACTACCCTAACCCTAACGCGTACCCTAAACCTAACCCCTACCCTAACCCTAACGCGTACCCTAATCCTAACCCGTACCCTAAACCGAGCCCTAACCCTAACACTAACCCTAACCCTAACCCTAGCCCATACCCTACGCCGTACCCGAACCCCTCCCCGAACCCGTACCCTAAGCCGTACCCTAACCCTAACCCTAACCCTAACCCTAACCCTAAGCTACCCTTGACTGCTTCTGCCTCCAATAGATTTCCTAAGCACTAGTGTTTTAAGGAACAGGTTAAAAAGAGAATCCTAATGTGATTTCTTGAGAATGGGTGTGTTCCTTATCTTATCCTAGTGTCTAACTCTTCTCCATGGCTGGACCCCCAAATAATATTCCTTTACGTGCTAAGGGTATCTAGAGAGTGGGATAGGTTTAATAACTACCCTAAACCCTAACGCGTACCCTAACCCTAACCCCTACCCTAACCCTAACGCGTACCCTAATCCTAACCCGTACCCTAAACCGAGCCCTAACCCTAACACTAACCCTAAACCTAACCCTAGCCCATACCCTACGCCGTACCCGAACCCCTCCCCGAACCCGTACCCTAAGCCGTACCCTAACCCTAACCCTAACCCTAACCTAACCCTAAGCTACCCTTGACTGCTTCTGCCTCCAATAGATTTCCTAAGCACTAGTGTTTTAAGGAACAGGTTAAAAAGAGAATCCTAATGTGATTTCTTGAGAATGGGTGTGTTCCTTATCTTATCCTAGTGTCTAAACTCTTCTCCATGGCTGGACCCCCAAATAATATTCCTTTACGTGCTACGGGGTATCTAGAGAGTGGGATAGGTTTAATAACTACCCTAACCCTAATGCGTACCCTAACCCTAACCCTACCCTAACCCTAACGCGTACCCTAATCCTAACCCGTACCCTAAACCGAGCCCTAACCCTAACACTAACCCTAAACCTAACCCTAGCCCATACCCTACGCCGTACACGAACCCCTCCCCGAACCCGTACCCTGAGCCGTACCCTAACCCTAACCCTAACCCTAACCCTAACCCTAAGCTACCCTTGACTGCTTCTGCCTCCAATAGATTTCCTAAGCACTAGTGTTTTAAGGAACAGGTTAAAAAGAGAATCCTAATGTGATTTCTTGAGAATGGGTGTGTTCCTTATCTTATCCTAGTGTCTAAACTCTTCTCCATGGCTGGACCCCCAAATAATATTCCTTTACGTGCTACGGGGTATCTAGAGAGTGGGATAGGTTTAATAACTACCCTAACCCTAACGCGTACCCTAACCCTAACCCCTACCCTAACCCTAACGCGTACCCTAATCCTAACCCGTACCCTAAACCGAGCCCTAACCCTAACACTAACCCTAAACCTAACCCTAGCCCATACCCTACGCCGTACACGAACCCCTCCCCGAACCCGTACCCTGAGCCGTACCCTAACCCTAACCCTAACCCTAACCCTAACCCTAAGCTACCCTTGACTGCTTCTGCCTCCAATAGATTTCCTAAGCACTAGTGTTTTAAGGAACAGGTTAAAAAGAGAATCCTAATGTGATTCTTGAGAATGGGTGTGTTCCTTATCTTATCCTAGTGTCTAAACTTTTCTCCATGGCTGGACCCCCAAATAATATTCCTTTACGTGCTAAGGGGTATCTAGAGAGTGGGATAGGTTTAATAACTACCCTAACCCTAACGCGTACCCCTAACCCTAACCCTACCCTAACCCTAACGCGTACCCTAATCCTAACCCGTACCCTAAACCGAGCCCTAACCCTAACACTAACCCTAACCCTAACCCTAGCCCATACCCTACGCCGTACCCGAACCCCTCCCCGAACCCGTACCCTAAGCCGTACCCTAACCCTAACCCTAACCCTAACCCTAACCCTAAGCTACCCTTGACTGCTTCTGCCTCCAATAGATTTCCTAAGCACTAGTGTTTTAAGGAACAGGTTAAAAATAGAATCCTAATGCGATTTCTTGAGAATGGGTGTGTTCCTTATCTTATCCTAGTGTCTAAACTCTTCTCCATGGCTGGACCCCCAAATAATATTCCTTTACGTGCTAAGGGGTATCTAGAGAGTGGGATAGGTTAATAACTACCCTAACCCTAACGCGTACCCTAACCCTAACCCCTACCCTAACCCTAACGCGTACCCTGAATCCTAACCCGTACCCTAAACGAGCCCTAAACCTAACACTAACCCTAAACCTAACCCTAGCCCATACCCTACGCCGTACCCGAACCCCTCCCCGAACCCGTACCCTAAGCCGTACCCTAACCCTAACCCTAACCCTAACCCTAACCCTAAGCTACCCTTGACTGCTTCTGCCTCCAATAGATTTCCTAAGCACTAGTGTTTTAAGGAACAGGTTAAAAAGAGAATCCTAATGTGATTTCTTGAGAATGGGTGTGTTCCTTATCTTATCCTAGTGTCTAAACTCTTCTCCATGGCTGGACCCCCAAATAATATTCCTTTACGTGCTAAGGGGTATCTAGAGAGTGGGATAGGTTTAATAACTACCCTAACCCTAACGCGTACCCTAACCCTAACCCCTACCCTAACCCTAACGCGTACCCTAATCCTAACCCGTACCCTAAACCGAGCCCTAACCCTAACACTAACCCTAACCCTAACCCTAGCCCATACCCTATGCCGTACCTGAACCCCTCCCCGAACCCGTACCCTAAGCCGTACCCTAACCCTAACCCTAACCCTAACCCTAACCCTAAGCTACCCTTGACTGCTTCTGCCTCCAATAGATTTCCTAAGCACTAGTGTTTTAAGGAACAGGTTAAAAAGAGAATCCTAATGTGATTTCTTGAGAATGGGTGTGTTCCTTATCTTATCCTACTGTCTAAACTCTTCTCCATGGCTGGACCCCCAAATAATATTCCTTTACGTGCTAAGGGGTATCTAGAGAGTGGGATAGGTTTAATAACTACCCTAACCCTAACGCGTACCCTAACCCTAACCCCTACCCTAACCCTAACGCGTACCCTAATCCTAACCCGTACTCTAAACCGAGCCCTAACCCTAACACTAACCCTAACCCTAACCCTAGCCCATACCCTACGCCGTACCCGAACCCCTCCCCGAACCCGTACCCTAAGCCGTACCCTAACCCTAAGCCTAACCCTAACCCTAACCCTAAGCTACCCTTGACTGCTTCTGCCTCCAATAGATTTCCTAAGCACTAGTGTTTTAAGGAACAGGTTAAAAAGAGAATCCTAATGTGATTTCTTGAGAATGGGTGTGTTCCTTATCTTATCCTAGTGTCTAAACTCTTCTCCATGGCTGGACCCCCAAATAATATTCCTTTACGTGCTAAGGGGTATCTAGAGAGTGGGATAGGTTTAATAACTACCCTAACCCTAACGCGTACCCTAACCCTAACCCCTACCCTAACCCTAACGCGTACCCTAATCCTAACCCGTACCCTAAACCGAGCCCTAACCCTAACACTAACCCTAACCCTAACCCTAGCCCATACCCTACGCCGTACCCGAACCCCTCCGCGAACCTGTACACTAAGCCGTACCCTAACCCTAACCCTAACCCTAACCCTAACCCTAAGCTACCCTTGACTGCTTCTGCCTCCAATAGATTTCCTAAGCACTAGTGTTTTAAGGAACAGGTTAAAAAGAGAATCCTAATGTGATTTCTTGAGAATGGGTGTGTTCCTTATCTTATCCTAGTGTCTAAACTCTTCTCCATGGCTGGACCCCCAAATAATATTCCTTTACGTGCTAAGGGGTATCTAGAGAGTGGGATAGGTTTAATAACTACCCTAACCCTAACGCGTACCCTAACCCTAACCCCTACCCTAACCCTAACGCGTACCCTAATCCTAAACCGTACCCTAAACCGAGCCCTAACCCTAACACTAACCCTAACCCTAACCCTAGCCCATACCCTATGCCGTACCTGAACCCCTCCCCGAACCCGTACCCTAAGCCGTACCCTAACCCTAACCCTAACCCTAACCCTAACCCTAAGCTACCCTTGACTGCTTCTGCCTCCAATAGATTTCCTAAGCACTAGTGTTTTAAGGAACAGGTTAAAAAGAGAATCCTAATGTGATTTCTTGAGAATGGGTGTGTTCCTTATCTTATCCTAGTGTCTAAACTCTTCTCCATGGCTGGACCCCCAAATAATATTCCTTTACGTGCTAAGGGGTATCTAGAGAGTGGGATAGGTTTAATAACTACCCTAACCCTAACGCGTACCCTAACCCTAACCCCTACCCTAACCCTAACGCGTACCCTAATCCTAACCCGTACTCTAAACCGAGCCCTAACCCTAACACTAACCCTAAACCTAACCCTAGCCCATACCCTACGCCGTACCCGAACCCCTCCCCGAACCCGTACCCTAAGCCGTACCCTAACCCTAAGCCTAACCCTAACCCTAACCCTAAGCTACCCTTGACTGCTTCTGCTCCAATAGATTTCCTAAGCACTAGTGTTTTAAGGAACAGGTTAAAAAGAGAATCCTAATGTGATTTCTTGAGAATGGGTGTGTTCCTTATCTTATCCTAGTGTCTAAACTCTTCTCCATGGCTGGACCCCCAAATAATATTCCTTTACGTGCTAAGGGGTATCTAGAGAGTGGGATAGGTTTAATAACTACCCTAACCCTAACGCGTACCCTAACCCTAACCCCTACCCTAACCCTAACGCGTACCCTAATCCTAACCCGTACCCTAAACCGAGCCCTAACCCTAACACTAACCCTAACCCTAACCCTAGCCCATACCCTACGCCGTACCCGAACCCCTCCGCGAACCTGTACACTAAGCCGTACCCTAACCCTAACCCTAACCCTAACCCTAACCCTAAGCTACCCTTGACTGCTTCT
This sequence comes from Balaenoptera acutorostrata, assembly GCF_949987535.1. NCBI lineage: Eukaryota > Metazoa > Chordata > Mammalia > Artiodactyla > Balaenopteridae > Balaenoptera > Balaenoptera acutorostrata. Next base: position 10,063 of record NW_026645637.1, read on the forward strand.
GCCTCCAATAGATTTCCTAAGCACTAGTGTTTTAAGGAACAGGTTAAAAAAGAGAATCCTAATGTGATTTCTTGAGAATGGGTGTGTTCCTTATCTTATCCTAGTGTCTAAACTCTTCTCCATGGCTGGACCCCCAAATAATATTCCTTTACGTGCTAAGGGGTATCTAGAGAGTGGGATAGGTTTAATAACTACCCTAACCCTAACGCGTACCCTAACCCTAACCCCTACCCTAACCCTAACGCGTACCCTAATCCTAACCCGTACCCTAAACCGAGCCCTAACCCTAACACTAACCCTAACCCTAACCCTAGCCCATACCCTACGCCGTACCTGAACCCCTCCCCGAACCCGTTACCCTAAGCCGTACCCTAACCCTAACCCTAACCCTAACCCTAACCCTAAGCTACCCTTGACTGCTTCTGCCTCCAATAGATTTCCTAAGCACTAGTGTTTTAAGGAACCAGGTTAAAAAGAGAATCCTAATGTGATTTCTTGAGAATGGGTGTGTTCCTTATCTTATCCTAGTGTCTAAACTCTTCTCCATGCTGGACCCCCAAATAATATTCCTTTACGTGCTAAGGGGTATCTAGAGAGTGGGATAGGTTTAATAACTACCCTAACCCTAACGCGTACCCTAAACCTAACCCCTACCCTAACCCTAACGCGTACCCTAATCCTAACCCGTACCCTAAACCGAGCCCTAACCCTAACACTAACCCTAACCCTAACCCTAGCCCATACCCTACGCCGTACCCGAACCCCTCCCCGAACCCGTACCCTAAGCCGTACCCTAACCCTAACCCTAACCCTAACCCTAACCCTAAGCTACCCTTGACTGCTTCTGCCTCCAATAGATTTCCTAAGCACTAGTGTTTTAAGGAACAGGTTAAAAAGAGAATCCTAATGTGATTTCTTGAGAATGGGTGTGTTCCTTATCTTATCCTAGTGTCTAAACTCTTCTCCATGGCTGACCCCCAAATAATATTCCTTTACGTGCTAAGGGGTATCTAGAGAGTGGGATAGGTTTAATAACTACCCTAACCCTAACGCGTACCTAACCCTAACCCCTACCCTAACCCTAACGCGTACCCTAATCCTAACCCGTACCCTAAACCGAGCCCTAACCCTAACACTAACCCTAAACCTAACCCTAGCCCATACCCTACGCCGTACCCGAACCCCTCCCCGAACCCGTACCCTAAGCCGTACCCTAACCCTAACCCTAACCCTAACCCTAACCCTAAGCTACCCTTGACTGCTTCTGCCTCCAATAGATTTCCTAAGCACTAGTGTTTTAAGGAACAGGTTAAAAAGAGAATCCTAATGTGATTTCTTGAGAATGGGTGTGTTCCTTATCTTATCCTAGTGTCTAAACTCTTCTCCATGGCTGGACCCCCAAATAATATTCCTTTACGTGCTACGGGGTATCTAGAGAGTGGGATAGGTTTAATAACTACCCTAACCCTAATGCGTACCCTAACCCTAACCCCTACCCTAACCCTAACGCGTTACCCTAATCCTAACCCGTACCCTAAACCGAGCCCTAACCCTAACACTAACCCTAAACCTAACCCTAGCCCATACCCTACGCCGTACACGAACCCCTCCCCGAACCCGTACCCTGAGCCGTACCCTAACCCTAACCCTAACCCTAACCCTAACCCTAAGCTACCCTTGACTGCTTCTGCCTCCAATAGATTTCCTAAGCACTAGTGTTTTAAGGAACAGGTTAAAAAGAGAATCCTAATGTGATTTCTTGAGAATGGGTGTGTTCCTTATCTTATCCTAGTGTCTAAACTTTTCTCCATGGCTGGACCCCCAAATAATATTCCTTTACGTGCTAAGGGGTATCTAGAGAGTGGGATAGGTTTAATAACTACCCTAACCCTAACGCGTACCCTAACCCTAACCCCTACCCTAACCCTAACACGTACCCTAATCCTAACCCGTACCCTAAACCGAGCCCTAACCCTAACACTACCCTAACCCTAACCCTAGCCCATACCCTACGCCGTACCCGAACCCCTCCCCGAACCCGTACCCTAAGCCGTACCCTAACCCTAACCCTAACCCTAACCCTAACCCTAAGCTACCCTTGACTGCTTCTGCCTCCAATAGATTTCCTAAGCACTAGTGTTTTAAGGAACAGGTTAAAAATAGAATCCTAATGCGATTTCTTGAGAATGGGTGTGTTCCTTATCTTATCCTAGTGTCTAAACTCTTCTCCATGGCTGGACCCCAAATAATATTCCTTTACGTGCTAAGGGGTATCTAGAGAGTGGGATAGGTTTAATAACTACCCTAACCCTAACGCGTACCCTAACCCTAACCCCTACCCTAACCCTAACGCGTACCCTAATCCTAACCCGTACCCTAAACCGAGCCCTAACCCTAACACTAACCCTAAACCTAACCCTAGCCCATACCCTACGCCGTACCCGAACCCCTCCCCGAACCCGTACCCTAAGCCGTACCCTAACCCTAACCCTAACCCTAACCCTAACCCTAAGCTACCCTTGACTGCTTCTGCCTCCAATAGATTTCCTAAGCACTAGTGTTTTAAGGAACAGGTTAAAAAGAGAATCCTAATGCGATTTCTTGAGAATGGGTGTGTTCCTTATCTTATCCTAGTGTCTAAACTCTTCTCCATGGCTGGACCCCCAAATAATATTCCTTTACGTGCTAAGGGGTATCTAGAGAGTGGGATAGGTTTAATAACTACCCTAACCCTAACGCGTACCCTAACCCTAACCCCTACCCTAACCCTAACGCGTACCCTAATCCTAACCCGTACCCTAAACCGAGCCCTAACCCTAACACTAACCCTAACCCTAACCCTAGCCCATACCCTACGCCGTACCCGAACCCCTCCGCGAACCTGTACACTAAGCCGTACCCTAACCCTAACCCTAACCCTAACCCTAACCCTAAGCTACCCTTGACTGCTTCTGCCTCCAATAGATTTCCTAAGCACTAGTGTTTTAAGGAACAGATTAAAAAGAGAATCCTAATGTGATTTCTTGAGAATGGGTGTGTTCCTTATCTTATCCTAGTGTCTAAACTCTTCTCCATGGCTGGACCCCCAAATAATATTCCTTTACGTGCTAAGGGGTATCTAGAGAGTGGGATAGGTTTAATAACTACCCTAACCCTAACGCGTACACTAACCCTAACCCCTACCCTAACCCTAACGCGTACCCTAATCCTAAACCGTACCCTAAACCGAGCCCTAACCCTAACACTAACCCTAACCCTAACCCTAGCCCATACCCTATGCCGTACCTGAACCCCTCCCCGAACCCGTACCCTAAGCCGTACCCTAACCCTAACCCTAACCCTAACCCTAACCCTAAGCTACCCTTGACTGCTTCTGCCTCCAATAGATTTCCTAAGCACTAGTGTTTTAAGGAACAGGTTAAAAAGAGAATCCTAATGTGATTTCTTGAGAATGGGTGTGTTCCTTATCTTATCCTAGTGTCTAAACTCTTCTCCATGGCTGGACCCCCAAATAATATTCCTTTACGTGCTAAGGGGTATCTAGAGAGTGGGATAGGTTTAATAACTACCCTAACCCTAACGCGTACCCTAACCCTAACCCCTACCCTAACCCTAACGCGTACCCTAATCCTAACCCGTACTCTAAACCGAGCCCTAACCCTAACACTAACCCTAAACCTAACCCTAGCCCATACCCTACGCCGTACCCGAACCCCTCCCCGAACCCGTACCCTAAGCCGTACCCTAACCCTAAGCCTAACCCTAACCCTAACCCTAAGCTACCCTTGACTGCTTCTGCCTCCAATAGATTTCCTAAGCACTAGTGTTTTAAGGAACAGGTTAAAAAGAGAATCCTAATGTGATTTCTTGAGAATGGGTGTGTTCCTTATCTTATCCTAGTGTCTAAACTCTTCTCCATGGCTGGACCCCCAAATAATATTCCTTTACGTGCTAAGGGGTATCTAGAGAGTGGGATAGGTTTAATAACTACCCTAACCCTAACGCGTACCCTAACCTAACCCCTACCCTAACCCTAACGCGTACCCTAATCCTAACCCGTACCCTAAACCGAGCCCTAACCCTAACACTAACCCTAACCCTAACCCTAGCCCATACCCTACGCCGTACCCGAACCCCTCCGCGAACCTGTACACTAAGCCGTACCCTAACCCTAACCCTAACCCTAACCCTAACCCTAAGCTACCCTTGACTGCTTCTGCCTCCAATAGATTTCCTAAGCACTAGTGTTTTAAGGAACAGGTTAAAAAGAGAATCCTAATGTGATTTCTTGAGAATGGGTGTGTTCCTTATCTTATCCTAGTGTCTAAACTCTTCTCCATGGCTGGACCCCCAAATAATATTCCTTTACGTGCTAAGGGGTATCTAGAGAGTGGGATAGGTTTAATAACTACCCTAACCCTAACGCGTACCCTAACCCTAACCCCTACCCTAACCCTAACGCGTACCCTAATCCTAAACCGTACCCTAAACCGAGCCCTAACCCTAACACTAACCCTAACCCTAACCCTAGCCCATACCCTATGCCGTACCTGAACCCCTCCCCGAACCCGTACCCTAAGCCGTACCCTAACCCTAACCCTAACCCTAACCCTAACCCTAAGCTACCCTTGACTGCTTCTGCCTCCAATAGATTTCCTAAGCACTAGTGTTTTAAGGAACAGGTTAAAAAGAGAATCCTAATGTGATTTCTTGAGAATGGGTGTGTTCCTTATCTTATCCTAGTGTCTAAACTCTTCTCCATGGCTGGACCCCCAAATAATATTCCTTTACGTGCTAAGGGGTATCTAGAGAGTGGGATAGGTTTAATAACTACCCTAACCCTAACGCGTACCCTAACCCTAACCCCTACCCTAACCCTAACGCGTACCCTAATCCTAAACCGTACCCTAAACCGAGCCCTAACCCTAACACTAACCCTAACCCTAACCCTAGCCCATACCCTATGCCGTACCTGAACCCCTCCCCGAACCCGTACCCTAAGCCGTACCCTAACCCTAACCCTAACCCTAACCCTAACCCTAAGCTACCCTTGACTGCTTCTGCCTCCAATAGATTTCCTAAGCACTAGTGTTTTAAGGAACAGGTTAAAAAGAGAATCCTAATGTGATTTCTTGAGAATGGGTGTGTTCCTTATCTTATCCTAGTGTCTAAACTCTTCTCCATGGCTGGACCCCCAAATAATATTCCTTTACGTGCTAAGGGGTATCTAGAGAGTGGGATAGGTTTAATAACTACCCTAACCCTAACGCGTACCCTAACCCTAACCCCTACCCTAACCCTAACGCGTACCCTAATCCTAACCCGTACCCTAAACCGAGCCCTAACCCTAACACTAACCCTAAACCTAACCCTAGCCCATACCCTACGCCGTACCCGAACCCCTCCCCGAACCCGTACCCTAAGCCGTACCCTAACCCTAACCCTAACCCTAACCCTAACCCTAAGCTACCCTTGACTGCTTCTGCCTCCAATAGATTTCCTAAGCACTAGTGTTTTAAGGAACAGGTTAAAAAGAGAATCCTAATGTGATTTCTTGAGAATGGGTGTGTTCCTTATCTTATCCTAGTGTCTAAACTCTTCTCCATGGCTGGACCCCCAAATAATATTCCTTTACGTGCTAAGGGGTATCTAGAGAGTGGGATAGGTTTAATAACTACCCTAACCCTAACGCGTACCCTAACCCTAACCCCTACCCTAACCCTAACGCGTACCCTAATCCTAACCCGTACCCTAAACCGAGCCCTAACCCTAACACTAACCCTAACCCTAACCCTAGCCCATACCCTACGCCGTACCCGAACCCCTCCGCGAACCTGTACACTAAGCCGTACCCTAACCCTAACCCTAACCCTAACCCTAACCCTAAGCTACCCTTGACTGCTTCTGCCTCCAATAGATTTCCTAAGCACTAGTGTTTTAAGGAACAGGTTAAAAAGAGAATCCTAATGTGATTTCTTGAGAATGGGTGTGTTCCTTATCTTATCCTAGTGTCTAAACTCTTCTCCATGGCTGGACCCCCAAATAATATTCCTTTACGTGCTAAGGGGTATCTAGAGAGTGGGATAGGTTTAATAACTACCCTAACCCTAACGCGTACCCTAACCCTAACCCCTACCCTAACCCTAACGCGTACCCTAATCCTAACCCGTACCCTAAACCGAGCCCTAACCCTAACACTAACCCTAACCCTAACCCTAGCCCATACCCTACGCCGTACCTGAACCCCTCCCCGAACCCGTACCCTAACCCTAAGCCTAACCCTAACCCTAACCCTAAGCTACCCTTGACTGCTTCTGCCTCCAATAGATTTCCTAAGCACTAGTGTTTTAAGGAACAGGTTAAAAAGAGAATCCTAATGTGATTTCTTGAGAATGGGTGTGTTCCTTATCTTATCCTAGTGTCTAAACTCTTCTCCATGGCTGGACCCCCAAATAATATTCCTTTACGTGCTAAGGGGTATCTAGAGAGTGGGATAGGTTTAATAACTACCCTAACCCTTACGCGTACCCTAACCCTAACCCCTACCCTAACCCTAACGCGTACCCTAATCCTAACCCGTACCCTAAACCGAGCCTAACCCTAACACTAACCCTAACCCTAACCCTAGCCCATACCCTACGCCGTACCCGAACCCCTCCGCGAACCTGTACACTAAGCCGTACCCTAACCCTAACCCTAACCCTAACCCTAACCTAGCTACCCTTGACTGCTTCTGCCTCCAATAGATTTCCTAAGCACTAGTGTTTTAAGGAACAGGTTAAAAAGAGAATCCTAATGTGATTTCTTGAGAATGGGTGTGTTCCTTATCTTATCCTAGTGTCTAAACTCTTCTCCATGGCTGGACCCCCAAATAATATTCCTTTACGTGCTAAGGGGTATCTAGAGAGTGGGATAGGTTTAATAACTACCCTAACCCTAACGCGTACCCTAACCCTAACCCCTACCCTAACCCTAACGCGTACCCTAATCCTAACCCGTACCCTAAACCGAGCCCTAACCCTAACACTAACCCTAACCCTAACCCTAGCCCATACCCTACGCCGTACCTGAACCCCTCCCCGAACCCGTACCCTAAGCCGTACCCTAACCCTAACCCTAACCCTAACCCTAACCCTAAGCTACCCTTGACTGCTTCTGCCTCCAATAGATTTCCTAAGCACTAGTGTTTTAAGGAACAGGTTAAAAAGAGAATCCTAATGTGATTTCTTGAGAATGGGTGTGTTCCTTATCTTATCCTAGTGTCTAAACTCTTCTCCATGGCTGGACCCCCAAATAATATTCCTTTACGTGCTAAGGGGTATCTAGAGAGTGGGATAGGTTTAATAACTACCCTAACCCTAACGCGTACCCTAAACCTAACCCCTACCCTAACCCTAACGCGTACCCTAATCCTAACCCGTACCCTAAACCGAGCCCTAACCCTAACACTAACCCTAACCCTAACCCTAGCCCATACCCTACGCCGTACCCGAACCCCTCCCCGAACCCGTACCCTAAGCCGTACCCTAACCCTAACCCTAACCCTAACCCTAACCCTAAGCTACCCTTGACTGCTTCTGCCTCCAATAGATTTCCTAAGCACTAGTGTTTTAAGGAACAGGTTAAAAAGAGAATCCTAATGTGATTTCTTGAGAATGGGTGTGTTCCTTATCTTATCCTAGTGTCTAAACTCTTCTCCATGGCTGGACCCCCAAATAATATTCCTTTACGTGCTAAGGGGTATCTAGAGAGTGGGATAGGTTTAATAACTACCCTAACCCTAACGCGTACCCTAAACCTAACCCCTACCCTAACCCTAACGCGTACCCTAATCCTAACCCGTACCCTAAACCGAGCCCTAACCCTAACACTAACCCTAACCCTAACCCTAGCCCATACCCTACGCCGTACCCGAACCCCTCCCCGAACCCGTACCCTAAGCCGTACCCTAACCCTAACCCTAACCCTAACCCTAACCCTAAGCTACCCTTGACTGCTTCTGCCTCCAATAGATTTCCTAAGCACTAGTGTTTTAAGGAACAGGTTAAAAAGAGAATCCTAATGTGATTTCTTGAGAATGGGTGTGTTCCTTATCTTATCCTAGTGTCTAAACTCTTCTCCATGGCTGGACCCCCAAATAATATTCCTTTACGTGCTAAGGGGTATCTAGAGAGTGGGATAGGTTTAATAACTACCCTAACCCTAACGCGTACCCTAACCCTAACCCCTACCCTAACCCTAACGCGTACCCTAATCCTAACCCATACCCTAAACCGAGCCCTAACCCTAACACTAACCCTAAACCTAACCCTAGCCCATACCCTACGCCGTACCCGAACCCCTCCCCGAACCCGTACCCTAAGCCGTACCCTAACCCTAAGCCTAACCCTAACCCTAACCCTAAGCTACCCTTGACTGCTTCTGCCTCCAATAGATTTCCTAAGCACTAGTGTTTTAAGGAACAGGTTAAAAAGAGAATCCTAATGTGATTTCTTGAGAATGGGTGTGTTCCTTATCTTATCCTAGTGTCTAAACTCTTCTCCATGGCTGGACCCCCAAATAATATTCCTTTACGTGCTAAGGGGTATCTAGAGAGTGGGATAGGTTTAATAACTACCCTAACCCTAATGCGTACCCTAACCCTAACCCCTACCCTAACCCTAACGCGTACCCTAATCCTAACCCGTACCCTAAACCGAGCCCTAACCCTAACACTAACCCTAACCCTAACCCTAGCCCATACCCTACGCCGTACCCGAACCCCTCCGCGAACCTGTACACTAAGCCGTACCCTAACCCTAACCCTAACCCTAACCCTAACCCTAAGCTACCCTTGACTGCTTCTGCCTCCAATAGATTTCCTAAGCACTAGTGTTTTAAGGAACAGGTTAAAAAGAGAATCCTAATGTGATTTCTTGAGAATGGGTGTGTTCCTTATCTTATCCTAGTGTCTAAACTCTTCTCCATGGCTGGACCCCCAAATAATATTCCTTTACGTGCTAAGGGGTATCTAGAGAGTGGGATAGGTTTAATAACTACCCTAACCCTAACGCGTACCCTAACCCTAACCCCTACCCTAACCCTAACGCGTACCCTAATCCTAAACCGTACCCTAAACCGAGCCCTAACCCTAACACTAACCCTAACCCTAACCCTAGCCCATACCCTACGCCGTACCCGAACCCCTCCCCGAACCCGTACCCTAAGCCGTACCCTAACCCTAACCCTAACCCTAACCCTAACCCTAAGCTACCCTTGACTGCTTCTGCCTCCAATAGATTTCCTAAGCACTAGTGTTTTAAGGAACAGGTTAAAAAGAGAATCCTAATGTGATTTCTTGAGAATGGGTGTGTTCCTTATCTTATCCTAGTGTCTAAACTCTTCTCCATGGCTGGACCCCCAAATAATATTCCTTTACGTGCTAAGGGGTATCTAGAGAGTGGGATAGGTTTAATAACTACCCTAACCCTAACGCGTACCCTAACCCTAACCCCTACCCTAACCCTAACGCGTACCCTAATCCTAACCCGTACCCTAAACCGAGCCCTAACCCTAACACTAACCCTAACCCTAACCCTAGCCCATACCCTACGCCGTACCCGAACCCCTCCGCGAACCTGTACACTAAGCCGTACCCTAACCCTAACCCTAACCCTAACCCTAACCCTAAGCTACCCTTGACTGCTTCTGCCTCCAATAGATTTCCTAAGCACTAGTGTTTTAAGGAACAGGTTAAAAAGAGAATCCTAATGTGATTTCTTGAGAATGGGTGTGTTCCTTATCTTATCCTAGTGTCTAAACTCTTCTCCATGGCTGGACCCCCAAATAATATTCCTTTACGTGCTAAGGGGTATCTAGAGAGTGGGATAGGTTTAATAACTACCCTAACCCTAACGCGTACCCTAACCCTAACCCCTACCCTAACCCTAACGCGTACCCTAATCCTAACCCGTACCCTAAACCGAGCCCTAACCCTAACACTAACCCTAACCCTAACCCTAGCCCATACCCTACGCCGTACCTGAACCCCTCCCCGAACCCGTACCCTAACCCTAAGCCTAACCCTAACCCTAACCCTAAGCTACCCTTGACTGCTTCTGCCTCCAATAGATTTCCTAAGCACTAGTGTTTTAAGGAACAGGTTAAAAAGAGAATCCTAATGTGATTTCTTGAGAATGGGTGTGTTCCTTATCTTATCCTAGTGTCTAAACTCTTCTCCATGGCTGGACCCCCAAATAATATTCCTTTACGTGCTAAGGGGTATCTAGAGAGTGGGATAGGTTTAATAACTACCCTAACCCTAACGCGTACCCTAACCCTAACCCCTACCCTAACCCTAACACGTACCCTAATCCTAACCCGTACCCTAAACCGAGCCCTAACCCTAACACTAACCCTAACCCTAACCCTAGCCCATACCCTACGCCGTACCCGAACCCCTCCGCGAACCTGTACACTAAGCCGTACCCTAACCCTAACCCTAACCCTAACCCTAACCCTAAGCTACCCTTGACTGCTTCTGCCTCCAATAGATTTCCTAAGCACTAGTGTTTTAAGGAACAGGTTAAAAAGAGAATCCTAATGTGATTTCTTGAGAATGGGTGTGTTCCTTATCTTATCCTAGTGTCTAAACTCTTCTCCATGGCTGGACCCCCAAATAATATTCCTTTACGTGCTAAGGGGTATCTAGAGAGTGGGATAGGTTTAATAACTACCCTAACCCTAACGCGTACCCTAACCCTAACCCCTACCCTAACCCTAACGCGTACCCTAATCCTAACCCGTACCCTAAACCGAGCCCTAACCCTAACACTAACCCTAACCCTAACCCTAGCCCATACCCTACGCCGTACCTGAACCCCTCCCCGAACCCGTACCCTAAGCCGTACCCTAACCCTAACCCTAACCCTAACCCTAACCCTAAGCTACCCTTGACTGCTTCTGCCTCCAATAGATTTCCTAAGCACTAGTGTTTTAAGGAACAGGTTAAAAAGAGAATCCTAATGTGATTTCTTGAGAATGGGTGTGTTCCTTATCTTATCCTAGTGTCTAAACTCTTCTCCATGGCTGGACCCCCAAATAATATTCCTTTACGTGCTAAGGGGTATCTAGAGAGTGGGATAGGTTTAATAACTACCCTAACCCTAACGCGTACCCTAAACCTAACCCCTACCCTAACCCTAACGCGTACCCTAATCCTAACCCGTACCCTAAACCGAGCCCTAACCCTAACACTAACCCTAACCCTAACCCTAGCCCATACCCTACGCCGTACCCGAACCCCTCCCCGAACCCGTACCCTAAGCCGTACCCTAACCCTAACCCTAACCCTAACCCTAACCCTAAGCTACCCTTGACTGCTTCTGCCTCCAATAGATTTCCTAAGCACTAGTGTTTTAAGGAACAGGTTAAAAAGAGAATCCTAATGTGATTTCTTGAGAATGGGTGTGTTCCTTATCTTATCCTAGTGTCTAAACTCTTCTCCATGGCTGGACCCCCAAATAATATTCCTTTACGTGCTAAGGGGTATCTAGAGAGTGGGATAGGTTTAATAACTACCCTAACCCTAACGCGTACCCTAACCCTAACCCCTACCCTAACCCTAACGCGTACCCTAATCCTAACCCATACCCTAAACCGAGCCCTAACCCTAACACTAACCCTAAACCTAACCCTAGCCCATACCCTACGCCGTACCCGAACCCCTCCCCGAACCCGTACCCTAAGCCGTACCCTAACCCTAACCCTAACCCTAACCCTAACCCTAAGCTACCCTTGACTGCTTCTGCCTCCAATAGATTTCCTAAGCACTAGTGTTTTAAGGAACAGGTTAAAAAGAGAATCCTAATGTGATTTCTTGAGAATGGGTGTGTTCCTTATCTTATCCTAGTGTCTAAACTCTTCTCCATGGCTGGACCCCCAAATAATATTCCTTTACGTGCTAAGGGGTATCTAGACAGTGGGATAGGTTTAATAACTACCCTAACCCTAACGCGTACCCTAACCCTAACCCCTACCCTAACCCTAACGCGTACCCTAATCCTAACCCGTACCCTAAACCGAGCCCTAACCCTAACACTAACCCTAACCCTAACCCTAGCACATACCCTACGCCGTACCTGAACCCCTCCCCGAACCCGTACCCTAAGCCGTACCCTAACCCTAACCCTAACCCTAACCCTAACCCTAAGCTACCCTTGACTGCTTCTGCCTCCAATAGATTTCCTAAGCACTAGTGTTTTAAGGAACAGGTTAAAAAGAGAATCCTAATGTGATTTCTTGAGAATGGGTGTGTTCCTTATCTTATCCTAGTGTCTAAACTCTTCTCCATGGCTGGACCCCCAAATAATATTCCTTTACGTGCTAAGGGGTATCTAGAGAGTGGGATAGGTTTAATAACTACCCTAACCCTAACGCGTACCCTAACCCTAACCCCTACCCTAACCCTAACGCGTACCCTAATCCTAACCCGTACCCTAAACCGAGCCCTAACCCTAACACTAACCCTAAACCTAACCCTAGCCCATACCCTACGCCGTACCCGAACCCCTCCCCGAACCCGTATCCTAAGCCGTACCCTAACCCTAACCCTAACCCTAACCCTAACCCTAAGCTACCCTTGACTGCTTCTGCCTCCAATAGATTTCCTAAGCACTAGTGTTTTAAGGAACAGGTTAAAAAGAGAATCCTAATGTGATTTCTTGAGAATGGGTGTGTTCCTTATCTTATCCTATTGTCTAAACTCTTCTCCATGGCTGGACCCCCAAATAATCTTCCTTTACGTGCTAAGGGGTATCTAGACAGTGGGATAGGTTTAATAACTACCCTAACCCTAACGCGTACCCTAACCCTAACCCCTACCCTAACCCTAACGCGTACCCTAATCCTAACCCATACCCTAAACCGAGCCCTAACCCTAACACTAACCCTAACCCTAAGCCTAGCCCATACCCTACGCCGTACCCGAACCCCTCCCCAAACCCGTACCCTAAGCCGTACCCTAACCCTTACCCTAACCCTAACCCTAACACTAACCCTAAGCTACCCTTGACTGCTTCTGCCTCCAATAGATTTCCTAAGCACTAGTGTTTTAAGGAACAGGTTAAAAAGAGAATCCTAATGTGATTTCTTGAGAATGGGTGTGTTCCTTATCTTATCCTAGTGTCTAAACTCTTCTCGATGGCTGGACCCCCAAATAATATTCCTTTACGTGCTAAGGGGTATCTAGAGAGTGGGATAGGTTTAATAACTACCCTAACCCTAACGCGTACCCTAACCCTAACCCCTACCCTAACCCTAACACGTACCCTAATCCTAACCCGTACCCTAAACCGAGCCCTAACCCTAACACTAACCCTAACCCTAACCCTAGCCCATACCCTACGCCGTACCCGAACCCCTCCCCGAACCCGTACCCTAAGCCGTACCCTAACCCTAACCCTAACCCTAACCCTAACCCTAAGCTACCCTTGACTGCTTCTGCCTCCAATAGATTTCCTAAGCACTAGTGTTTTAAGGAACAGGTTAAAAATAGAATCCTAATGTGATTTCTTGAGAATGGGTGTGTTCCTTATCTTATCCTAGTGTCTAAACTCTTCTCCATGGCTGGACCCCCAAATAATATTCCTTTACGTGCTAAGGGGTATCTAGAGAGTGGGATAGGTTTAATAACTACCCTAACCCTAACGCGTACCCTAACCCTAACCCCTACCCTAACCCTAACGCGTACCCTAATCCTAACCCGTACCCTAAACCGAGCCCTAACCCTAACACTAACCCTAAACCTAACCCTAGCCAATACCCTACGCCGTACCCGAACCCCTCCCCGAACCCGTACCCTAAGCCGTACCCTAACCCTAACCCTAACCCTAACCCTAACCCTAAGCTACCCTTGACTGCTTCTGCCTCCAATAGATTTCCTAAGCACTAGTGTTTTAAGGAACAGGTTAAAAAGAGAATCCTAAAGTGATTTCTTGAGAATGGGTGTGTTCCTTATCTTATCCTAGTGTCTAAACTCTTCTCCATGGCTGGACCCCCAAATAATATTCCTTTACGTGCTAAGGGGTATCTAGAGAGTGGGATAGGTTTAATAACTACCCTAACCCTAACGCGTACCCTAACCCTAACCCCTACCCTAACCCTAACGCGTACCCTAATCCTAACCCGTACCCTAAACCGAGCCCTAACCCTAACACTAACCCTAACCCTAACCCTAGCCCATACCCTATGCCGTACCTGAACCCCTCCCCGAACCCGTACCCTAAGCCGTACCCTAACCCTAACCCTAACCCTAACCCTAACGCTAAGCTACCCTTGACTGCTTCTGCCTCCAATAGATTTCCTAAGCACTAGTGTTTTAAGGAACAGGTTAAAAAGAGAATCCTAATGTGATTTCTTGAGAATGGGTGTGTTCCTTATCTTATCCTAGTGTCTAAACTCTTCTCCATGGCTGGACCCCCAAATAATATTCCTTTACGTGCTAAGGGGTATCTAGAGAGTGGGATAGGTTTAATAACTACCCTAACCCTAACGCGTACCCTAACCCTAACCCCTACCCTAACCCTAACGCGTACCCTAATCCTAACCCGTACTCTAAACCGAGCCCTAACCCTAACACTAACCCTAAACCTAACCCTAGCCCATACCCTACGCCGTACCCGAACCCCTCCCCGAACCCGTACCCTAAGCCGTACCCTAACCCTAACCCTAACCCTAACCCTAACCCTAAGCTACCCTTGACTGCTTCTGCCTCCAATAGATTTCCTAAGCACTTGTGTTTTAAGGAACAGGTTAAAAAGAGAATCCTAATGTGATTTCTTGAGAATGGGTGTGTTCCTTATCTTATCCTAGTGTCTAAACTCTTCTCCATGGCTGGACCCCCAAATAATATTCCTTTACGTGCTAAGGGGTATCTAGAGAGTGGGATAGGTTTAATAACTACCCTAACCCTAACGCGTACCCTAACCCTAACCCCTACCCTAACCCTAACGCGTAACCTAATCCTAACCCGTACCCTAAACCGAGCCCTAACCCTAACACTAACCCTAACCCTAACCCTAGCCCATACCCTACGCCGTACCTGAACCCCTCCCCGAACCCGTACCCTAAGCCGTACCCTAACCCTAACCCTAACCCTAACCCTAAGCTACCCTTGACTGCTTCTGCCTCCAATAGATTTCCTAAGCACTAGTGTTTTAAGGAACAGGTTAAAAAGAGAATCCTAATGTGATTTCTTGAGAATGGGTGTGTTCCTTATCTTATCCTAGTGTCTAAACTCTTCTCCATGGCTGGACCCCCAAATAATATTCCTTTACGTGCTAAGGGGTATCTAGAGAGTGGGATAGGTTTAATAACTACCCTAACCCTAACGCGTACCCTAACCCTAACCCCTACCCTAACCCTAACGCGTACCCTAATCCTAACCCGTACCCTAAACCGAGCCCTAACCCTAACACTAACCCTAACCCTAACCCTAGCCCATACCCTACGCCGTACCCGAACCCCTCCCCGAACCCGTACCCTAAGCCGTACCCTAACCCTAACCCTAACCCTAACCCTAACCCTAAGCTACCCTTGACTGCTTCTGCCTCCAATAGATTTCCTAAGCACTAGTGTTTTAAGGAACAGGTTAAAAAGAGAATCCTAATGTGATTTCTTGAGAATGGGTGTGTTCCTTATCTTATCCTAGTGTCTAAACTCTTCTCCATGGCTGGACCCCCAAATAATCTTCCTTTACGTGCTAAGGGGTATCTAGACAGTGGGATAGGTTTAATAACTACCCTAACCCTAACGCGTACCCTAACCCTAACGCGTACCCTAACCCTAACGCGTACCCTAATCCTAACCCATACCCTAAACCGAGCCCTAACCCTAACACTAACCCTAACCCTAAGCCTAGCCCATACCCTACGCCGTACCCGAACCCCTCCCCAAACCCGTACCCTAAGCCGTACCCTAACCCTTACCCTAACCCTAACCCTAACACTAACCCTAAGCTACCCTTGACTGCTTCTGCCTCCAATAGATTTCCTAAGCACTAGTGTTTTAAGGAACAGGTTAAAAAGAGAATCCTAATGTGATTTCTTGAGAATGGGTGTGTTCCTTATCTTATCCTAGTGTCTAAACTCTTCTCCATGGCTGGACCCCCAAATAATATTCCTTTACGTGCTAAGGGGTATCTAGAGAGTGGGATAGGTTTAATAACTACCCTAACCCTAACGCGTACCCTAACCCTAACCCCTACCCTAACCCTAACGCGTACCCTAATCCTAACCCGTACCCTAAACCGAGCCCTAACCCTAACACTAACCCTAAACCTAACCCTAGCCCATACCCTACGCCGTACACTGAACCCCTCCCCGAACCCGTACCCTGAGCCGTACCCTAACCCTAACCCTAACCCTAACCCTAACCCTAAGCTACCCTTGACTGCTTCTGCCTCCAATAGATTTCCTAAGCACTAGTGTTTTAAGGAACAGGTTAAAAAGAGAATCCTAATGTGATTTCTTGAGAATGGGTGTGTTCCTTATCTTATCCTAGTGTCTAAACTCTTCTCCATGGCTGGACCCCCAAATAATATTCCTTTACGTGCTAAGGGGTATCTAGAGAGTGGGATAGGTTTAATAACTACCCTAACCCTAACGCGTACCCTAACCCTAACCCCTACCCCTAACCCTAACACGTACCCTAATCCTAACCCGTACCCTAAACCGAGCCCTAACCCTAACACTAACCCTAACCCTAACCCTAGCCCATACCCTACGCCGTACCCGAACCCCTCCCCGAACCCGTACCCTAAGCCGTACCCTAACCCTAACCCTAACCCTAACCCTAACCCTAAGCTACCCTTGACTGCTTCTGCCTCCAATAGATTTCCTAAGCACTAGTGTTTTAAGGAACAGGTTAAAAATAGAATCCTAATGTGATTTCTTGAGAATGGGTGTGTTCCTTATCTTATCCTAGTGTCTAAACTCTTCTCCATGGCTGGACCCCCAAATAATATTCCTTTACGTGCTAAGGGGTATCTAGAGAGTGGGATAGGTTTAATAACTACCCTAACCCTAACGCGTACCCTAACCCTAACCCCTACCCTAACCCTAACGCGTACCCTAATCCTAACCCGTACCCTAAACCGAGCCCTAACCCTAACACTAACCCGTAAACCTAACCCTAGCCAATACCCTACGCCGTACCCGAACCCCTCCCCGAACCCGTACCCTAAGCCGTACCCTAACCTAACCCTAACCCTAACCCTAACCCTAAGCTACCCTTGACTGCTTCTGCCTCCAATAGATTTCCTAAGCACTAGTGTTTTAAGGAACAGGTTAAAAAGAGAATCCTAATGTGATTTCTTGAGAATGGGTGTGTTCCTTATCTTATCCTAGTGTCTAAACTCTTCTCCATGGCTGGACCCCCAAATAATATTCCTTTACGTGCTAAGGGGTATCTAGAGAGTGGGATAGGTTTAATAACTACCCTAACCCTAACGCGTACCCTAACCCTAACCCCTACCCTAACCCTAACGCGTACCCTAATCCTAACCCGTACCCTAAACCGAGCCCTAACCCTAACACTAACCCTAACCCTAACCCTAGCCCATACCCTACGCCGTACCCGAACCCCTCCCCGAACCCGTACCCTAAGCCGTACCCTAACCCTAACCCTAACCCTAACCCTAACCCTAAGCTACCCTTGACTGCTTCTGCCTCCAATAGATTTCCTAAGCACTAGTGTTTTAAGGAACAGGTTAAAAAGAGAATCCTAATGTGATTTCTTGAGAATGGGTGTGTTCCTTATCTTATCCTAGTGTCTAAACTCTTCTCCATGGCTGGGACCCCCAAATAATCTTCCTTTACGTGCTAAGGGGTATCTAGACAGTGGGATAGGTTTAATAACTACCCTAACCCTAACGCGTACCCTAACCCTAACGCGTACCCTAACCCTAACGCGTACCCTAATCCTAACCCATACCCTAAACCGAGCCCTAACCCTAACACTAACCCTAACCCTAAGCCTAGCCCATACCCTACGCCGTACCCGAACCCCTCCCAAACCCGTACCCTAAGCCGTACCCTAAACCCCTTACCCTAACCCTAACCCTAACACTAACCCTAAGCTACCCTTGACTGCTTCTGCCTCCAATAGATTTCCTAAGCACTAGTGTTTAAGGAACAGGTTAAAAAGAGAATACTAATGTGATTTCTTGAGAATGGGTGTGTTCCTTATCTTATCCTAGTGTCTAAACTCTTCTCCATGGCTGGACCCCCAAATAATATTCCTTTACGTGCTAAGGGGTATCTAGAGAGTGGGATAGGTTTAATAACTACCCTAACCCTAACGCGTACCCTAACCCTAACCCCTACCCTAACCCTAACGCGTACCCTAATCCTAACCCGTACCCTAAACCGAGCCCTAACCCTAACACTAACCCTAAACCTAACCCTAGCCCATACCCAACGCCGTACACGAACCCCTCCCCGAAACCCGTACCCTGAGCCGTACCTAACCCTAACCCTAACCCTAACCCTAACCCTAAGCTACCCTTGACTGCTTCTGCCTCCAATAGATTTCCTAAGCACTAGTGTTTTAAGGAACAGGTTAAAAAGAGAATCCTAATGTGATTTCTTGAGAATGGGTGTGTTCCTTATCTTATCCTAGTGTCTAAACTCTTCTCCATGGCTGGACCCCCAAATAATATTCCTTTACGTGCTAAGGGGTATCTAGAGAGTGGGATAGGTTTAATAACTACCCCTAACCCTAACGCGTACCCTAACCCTAACCCCTACCCTAACCCTAACACGTACCCTAATCCTAACCCGTACCCTAAACCGAGCCCTAACCCTAAACACTAACCCTAACCCTAACCCTAGCCCATACCCTACGCCGTACCCGAACCCCTCCCCGAACGCGTACCCTAAGCCGTACCCTAACCCTAACCCTAACCCTAACCCTAACCCTAAGTACCCTTGACTGCTTCTGCCTCCAATAGATTTCCTAAGCACTAGTGTTTTAAGGAACAGGTTAAAATAGAATCCTAATGTGATTTCTTGAGAATGGGTTTGTTCCTTATCTTATCCTAGTGTCTAAACTCTTCTCCATGGCTGGACCCCCAAATAATATTACTTTACGTGCTAAGGGGTATCTAGAGAGTGGGATAGGTTTAATAACTACCCCTAACCCTAACGCGTACCCTAACCCTAACCCCTACCCTAACCCTAACGCGTACCCTAATCCTAACCCGTACCCTAAACCGAGCCCTAACCCTAACACTAACCCTAAACCTAACCCTAGCCAATACCCTACGCCGTACCCGAACCCCTCCCCGAACCCGTACCCTAAGCCGTACCCTAACCCTAACCCCTAACCCTAACCCTAACCCTAAGCTACCCTTGACTGCTTCTGCCTCCAATAGATTTCCTAAGCACTAGTGTTTTAAGGAACAGGTTAAAAGAGAATCCTAATGTGATTTCTTGAGAATGGGTGTGTTCCTTATCTTATCCTAGTGTCTAAACTCTTCTCCATGGCTGGACCCCCAAATAATATTCCTTTACGTGCTAAGGGGTATCTAGAGAGTGGGATAGGTTTAATAACTACCCTAACTCTAACGCGTACCCTAACCCTAACCCCTACCCTAACCCTAACGCGTACCCTAATCCTAACCCGTACCCTAAACCGAGCCCTAACCCTAACACTAACCCTAACCCTAACCCTAGCCCATACCCTATGCCGTACCTGAACCCCTCCCCGAACCCGTACCCTAAGCCGTACCCTAACCCTAACCCTAACCCTAACCCTAACGCTAAGCTACCCTTGACTGCTTCTGCCTCCAACAGATTTCCTAAGCACTAGTGTTTTAAGGAACAGGTTAAAAAGAGAATCCTAATGTGATTTCTTGAGAATGGGTGTGTTCCTTATCTTATCCTAGTGTCTAAACTCTTCTCCATGGCTGGACCCCCAAATAATATTCCTTTACGTGCTAAGGGGTATCTAGAGAGTGGGATAGGTTTAATAACTACCCTAACCCTAACGCGTACCCTAACCCTAACCCCTACCCTAACCCTAACGCGTACCCTAATCCTAACCCGTACTCTAAACCGAGCCCTAACCCTAACACTAACCCTAAACCTAACCCTAGCCCATACCCTACGCCGTACCCGAACCCCTCCCGAACCCGTACCCTAAGCCGTACCCTAACCCTAACCCTAACCCTAACCCTAACGCTAAGCTACCTTGACTGCTTCTGCCTCCAACAGATTTTCCTAAGCACTAGTGTTTTAAGGAACAGGTTAAAAAGAGAATCCTAATGTGATTTCTTGAGAATGGGTGTGTTCCTTATCTTATCCTAGTGTCTAAACTCTTCTCCATGGCTGGACCCCCAAATAATATTCCTTTACGTGCTAAGGGGTATCTAGAGAGTGGGATAGGTTTAATAACTACCCTAACCCTAACGCGTACCCTAACCCTAACCCCTACCCTAACCCTAACGCGTACCCCTAATCCTAACCCGTACTCTAAACCGAGCCCTAACCCTAACACTAACCCTAAACCTAACCCTAGCCCATACCCTACGCCGTACCCGAACCCCTCCCCGAACCCGTACCCTAAGCCGTACCCTAACCCTAACCCTAACCCTAACCCTAACCCTAAGCTACCCTTGACTGCTTCTGCCTCCAATAGATTTCCTAAGCACTAGTGTTTTAAGGAACAGGTTAAAAAGAGAATCCTAATGTGATTTCTTGAGAATGGGTGTGTTCCTTATCTTATCCTAGTGTCTAAACTCTTCTCCATGGCTGGACCCCCAAATAATATTCCTTTACGTGCTAAGGGTATCTAGAGAGTGGGATAGGTTTAATAACTACCCTAACCCTAACGCGTACCCTAACCCTAACCCCTACCCTAACCCTAACGCGTAACCTAATCCTAACCCGTACCCTAAACCGAGCCCTAACCCTAACACTAACCCTAACCCTAACCCTAGCCCCATACCCCTACGCCGTACCTGAACCCCCTCCCCGAACCCGTACCCTAAGCCGTACCCTAACCCTAACCCTAACCCTAACCCTAAGCTACCCTTGACTGCTTCTGCCTCCAATAGATTTCCTAAGCACTAGTGTTTTAAGGAACAGGTTAAAAAGAGAATCCTAATGTGATTTCTTGAGAATGGGTGTGTTCCTTATCTTATCCTAGTGTCTAAACTCTTCTCCATGGCTGGACCCCCAAATAATATTCCTTTACGTGCTAAGGGGTATCTAGAGAGTGGGATAGGTTTAATAACTACCCTAACCCTAACGCGTACCCTAACCCTAACCCCTACCCTAACCCTAACGCGTACCCTAATCCTAACCCGTACCCTAAACCGAGCCCTAACCCTAACACTAACCCTAACCCTAACCCTAGCCCATACCCTACGCCGTACCCGAACCCCTCCCCGAACCCGTACCCTAAGCCGTACCCTAACCCTAACCCTAACCCTAACCCTAACCCTAAGCTACCCTTGACTGCTTCTGCCCTCCAATAGATTTCCTAAGCACTAGTGTTTTAAGGAACAGGTTAAAAAGAGAATCCTAATGTGATTTCTTGAGAATGGGTGTGTTCCTTATCTTATCCTAGTGTCTAAACTCTTCTCCATGGCTGGACCCCCAAATAATATTCCTTTACGTGCTAAGGGGTATCTAGAGAGTGGGATAGGTTTAATAACTACCCTAACCCTAATGCGTACCCTAACCCTAACCCCTACCCTAACCCTAACGCGTACCCTAATCCTAAACCCGTACCCTAAACCGAGCCCTAACCCTAACACTAACCCTAACCCTAACCCTAGCCCATACCCTACGCCGTACCCGAACCCCTCCCCGAACCCGTACCCTAAGCCGTACCCCTAACCCTAACCCTAACCCTAACCCTAACCCTAAGCTACCCTTGACTGCTTCTGCCTCCAATAGATTTCCTAAGCACTAGTGTTTTAAGGAACAGGTTAAAAAGAGAATCCTAATGTGATTTCTTGAGAATGGGTGTGTTCCTTATCTTATCCTAGTGTCTAAACTCTTCTCCATGGCTGGACCCCCAAATAATATTCCTTTACGTGCTAAGGGGTATCTAGAGAGTGGGATAGGTTTAGTAACTACCCTAACCCTAACGCGTACCCTAACCCTAACCCCTACCCTAACCCTAACGCGTACCCCTAATCCTAACCCGTACCCTAAACCGAGCCCTAACCCTAACACTAACCCTAACCCTAACCCTAGCCCATACCCTACGCCGTACCTGAACCCCTCCCCGAACCCGTACCCTAAGCCGTACCCTAACCCTAACCCTAACCCTAACCCTAACCCTAAGCTACCCTTGACTGCTTCTGCCTCCAATAGATTTCCTAAGCACTAGTGTTTTAAGGAACAGGTTAAAAAGAGAATCCTAATGTGATTTCTTGAGAATGGGTGTGTTCCTTATCTTATCCTAGTGTCTAAACTCTTCTCCATGGCTGGACCCCCAAATAATATTCCTTTACGTGCTAAGGGGTATCTAGACAGTGGGATAGGTTTAATAACTACCCTAACCCTAACGCGTACCCTAACCCTAACCCCTACCCTAACCCTAACGCGTACCCTAATCCTAACCCGTACCCTAAACCGAGCCCTAACCCTAACACTAACCCTAAACCTAACCCTAGCCCATACCCTACGCCGTACCCGAACCCCTCCCCGAACCCGTACCCTAAGCCGTACCCTAACCCTAACCCTAACCCTAACCCTAACCCTAAGCTACCCTTGACTGCTTCTGCCTCCAATAGATTTCCTAAGCACTAGTGTTTTAAGGAACAGGTTAAAAAGAGAATCCTAATGTGATTTCTTGAGAATGGGTGTGTTCCTTATCTTATCCTAGTGTCTAAACTCTTCTCCATGGCTGGACCCCCAAATAATATTCCTTTACGTGCTAAGGGGTATCTAGAGAGTGGGATAGGTTTAATAACTACCCTAACCCTAACGCGTACCCTAACCCTAACCCCTACCCTAACCCCTAACGCGTACCCTAATCCTAACCCGTACCCTAAACCGAGCCCTAACCCTAACACTAACCCTAACCCTAACCCTAGCCCATACCCTACGCCGTACCCGAACCCCTCCCCGAACCCGTACCCTAAGCCGTACCCTAACCCCTAACCCTAACCCTAACCCTAAGCTACCCTTGACTGCTTCTGCCTCCAATAGATTTCCTAAGCACTAGTGTTTTAAGGAACAGGTTAAAAAGAGAATCCTAATGTGATTTCTTGAGAATGGGTGTGTTCCTTATCTTATCCTAGTGTCTAAACTCTTCTCCATGGCTGGACCCCCAAATAATATTCCTTTACGTGCTAAGGGGTATCTAGAGAGTGGGATAGGTTTAATAACTACCCTAACCCTAACGCGTACCCTAACCCTAACCCCTACCCTATCCCTGTCACGTACCCTAATCCTAACCCGTACCCTAAACCGAGCCCTAACCCTAACACTAACCCTAACCCTAACCCTAGCCCATACCCTACGCCGTACCCGAACCCCTCGCCGAACCCGTACCCTAAGCCCGCACCCTAACGCTAACCCTAACCCTAACCCTAACCCTAAGCTACCCTTGACTGCTTCTGCCTCCAATAGATTTCCTAAGCACTAGTGTTTAAGGAACAGGTTAAAAAGAGAATCCTAATGTGATTTCTTGAGAATGGGTGTGTTCCTTATCTTATCCTAGTGTCTAAACTCTTCTCCATGGCTGGACCCCCAAATAATATTCCTTTACGTGCTAAGGGGTATCTAGAGAGTGGGATAGGTTTAATAACTACCCTAACCCTAACGCGTACCCTAACCCTAACCCCTACCCTAACCCTAACGCGTACCCTAATCCTAACCCGTACCCTAAACCGAGCCCTAACCCTAACACTAACCCTAACCCTAAGCCTAGCCCATACCCTACGCCGTACCCGAACCCCTCCCCGAACCCGTACCCTAAGCCGTACCCTAACCCTTACCCTAACCCTAACCCCTAACACTAACCCTAAGCTACCCTTGACTGCTTCTGCCTCCAATAGATTTCCTAAGCACTAGTGTTTTAAGGAACAGGTTAAAAAGAGAATCCTAATGTGATTTCTTGAGAATGGGTGTGTTCCTTATCTTATCCTAGTGTCTAAACTCTTCTCCATGGCTGGACCCCCCAAATAATATTCCTTTACGTGCTAAGGGGTATCTAGAGAGTGGGATAGGTTTAATAACTACCCTAACCCTAAGGCGTACCCTAACCCTAACCCCTACCCTAACCCTAACGCGTACCCTAATCCTAACCCGTACCCTAAACCGAGCCCTAACCCTAACACTAACCCTAAACCTCACCCTAGCCCATACCCTACGCCGTACCCGAACCCCTCCCCGAACCCGTACCCTAAGCCGTACCCTAACCCTAACCCTAACCCTAACCCTAACCTAACCCTAACCCTAAGCTACCCTTGACTGCTTCTGCCTCCAATAGATTTCCTAAGCACTAGTGTTTTAAGGAACAGGTTAAAAAGAGAATCCTA
Source organism: Balaenoptera acutorostrata (assembly GCF_949987535.1). Classification (NCBI taxonomy): domain Eukaryota; kingdom Metazoa; phylum Chordata; class Mammalia; order Artiodactyla; family Balaenopteridae; genus Balaenoptera; species Balaenoptera acutorostrata. Next base: position 34,601 of record NW_026645637.1, read on the forward strand.
ATGTGATTTCTTGAGAATGGGTGTGTTCCTTATCTTATCCTAGTGTCTAAACTCTTCTCCATGGCTGGACCCCCAAATAATATTCCTTTACGTGCTAAGGGGTATGTAGAGAGTGGGATAGGTTTAATAACTACCCTAACCCTAACGCGTACCCTAACCCTAACCCGTACCCTAAACCTAACGCGTACCCTAATCCTAAACCGTACCCTAAACCGAGCCCTAACCCTAACACTAACCCTAACCTAACCCTAGCCCATACCCTACGCCGTACCCGAACCCCTCCCCGAACCCGTACCCTAAGCCGTACCCCTAACCCTAACCCTAACCCTAAGCTACCCTTGACTGCTTCTGCCTCCAATAGATTTCCTAAGCACTAGTGTTTTAAGGAACAGGTTAAAAAGAGAATCCTAATGTGATTTCTTGAGAATGGGTGTGTTCCTTATCTTATCCTAGTGTCTAAACTCTTCTCCATGGCTGGACCCCCAAATAATATTCCTTTACGTGCTAAGGGGTATCTAGAGAGTGGGATAGGTTTAATAACTACCCTAACCCTAATGCGTACCCTAACCCTAACCCCTACCCTAACCCTAACGCGTACCCTAATCCTAACCCGTACCCTAAACCGAGCCCTAACCCTAACACTAACCCTAACCCTAACCCTAGCCCATACCCTACGCCGTACCCGAACCCCTCCCCGAACCCGTACCCTAAGCCGTACCCTAACCCTAACCCTAACCCTAACCCTAACCCTAAGCTACCCTTGACTGCTTCTGCCTCCAATAGATTTCCTAAGCACTAGTGTTTTAAGGAACAGGTTAAAAAGAGAATCCTAATGTGATTTCTTGAGAATGGGTGTGTTCCTTATCTTATCCTAGTGTCTAAACTCTTCTCCATGGCTGGACCCCCAAATAATATTCCTTTACGTGCTAAGGGGTATCTAGACAGTGGGATAGGTTTAATAACTACCCTAACCCTAACGCGTACCCTAACCCTAACCCCTACCCTAACCCTAACGCGTACCCTAATCCTAACCCGTACCCTAAACCGAGCCCTAACCCTAACACTAACCCTAACCCCTAACCCTAGCCCATACCCTACGCCGTACCCGAACCCCTCCCCGAACCCGTACCCTAAGCCGTACCCTAACCCTAACCCTAACCCTAACCGTAACCCTAAGCTACCCTTGACTGCTTCTGCCTCCAATAGATTTCCTAAGCACTAGTGTTTTAAGGAACAGGTTAAAAAGAGAATCCTAATGTGATTTCTTGAGAATGGGTGTGTTCCTTATCTTATCCTAGTGTCTAAACTCTTCTCCATGGCTGGACCCCCAAATAATATTCCTTTACGTGCTAAGGGGTATCTAGAGAGTGGGATAGGTTTAATAACTACCCTAACCCTAACGCGTACCCCTAACCCTAACCCCTACCCTATCCCTGACACGTACCCTAATCCTAACCCGTACCCTAAACCGAGCCCTAACCCTAACACTAACCCTAACCCTAACCCTAGCCCATACCCTACGCCGTACCCGAACCCCTCGCCGAACCCGTACCCTAAGCCGCACCCTAACGCTAACCCTAACCCTAACGCTAACCCTAAGCTACCCTTGACTGCTTCTGCCTCCAATAGATTTCCTAAGCACTAGTGTTTTAAGGAACAGGTTAAAAAGAGAATCCTAATGTGATTTCTTGAGAATGGGTGTGTTCCTTATCTTATCCTAGTGTCTAAAACTCTTCTCCATGGCTGGACCCCCAAATAATATTCCTTTACGTGCTAAGGGGTATCTAGAGAGTGGGATAGGTTTAATAACTACCCTAACCCTAACGCGTACCCTAACCCTAACCCCTACCCCTAACCCTAACGCGTACCCTAATCCTAACCCGTACCCTAAACCGAGCCCTAACCCTAACACTAACCCTAACCCTAAGCCCTAGCCCATACCCTACGCCGTACCCGAACCCCTCCCCGAACCCGTACCCTAAGCCGTACCCTAACCCTTACCCTAACCCTAACCTAACACTAACCCTAAGCTACCCTTGACTGCTTCTGCCTCCAATAGATTTCCTAAGCACTAGTGTTTTAAGGAACAGGTTAAAAAGAGAATCCTAATGTGATTTCTTGAGAATGGGGTGTGTTCCTTATCTTATCCTAGTGTCCTAAACTCTTCTCCATGGCTGGACCCCCAAATAATATTCCTTTACGTGCTAAGGGTATCTAGAGAGTGGGATAGGTTTAATAACTACCCTAACCCTAACGCGTACCCTAACCCTAACCCCTACCCTAACCCTAACGCGTACCCTAATCCTAACCCGTACCCTAAACCGAGCCCTAACCCTAACACTAACCCTAACCCTAACCCTAGCCCATACCCTACGCCGTACCCGAACCCCTCCCCGAACCCGTACCCTAAGCCGTACCCTAACCCTAAGCCTAACCCTAACCCTAACCCTAAGCTACCCTTGACTGCTTCTGCCTCCAATAGATTTCCTAAGCACTAGTGTTTTAAGGAACAGGTTAAAAAGAGAATCCTAATGTGATTTCTTGAGAATGGGTGTGTTCCTTATCTTATCCTAGTGTCTAAACTCTTCTCCATGGCTGACCCCCAAATAATATTCCTTTACGTGCTAAGGGGTATCTAGAGAGTGGGATAGGTTTAATAACTACCCTAACCCTAACGCGTACCCTAACCCTAACCCCTACCCTAACCCTAACGCGTAACCTAATCCTAACCCCGTACCTAAACCGAGCCCTAACCCTAACACTAACCCTAACCCTAACCCTAGCCCATACCCTACGCCGTACCCGAACCCCTCCCCGAACCCGTACCCTAAGCCGTACCCTAACCCTAACCCTAACCCTAACCCTAACCCTAAGCTACCCTTGACTGCTTCTGCCTCCAATAGATTTCCTAAGCACTAGTGTTTTAAGGAACAGGTTAAAAAGAGAATCCTAATGTGATTTCTTGAGAATGGGTGTGTTCCTTATCTTATCCTAGTGTCTAAACTCTTCTCCATGGCTGGACCCCCAAATAATATTCCTTTACGTGCTAAGGGGTATCTAGAGAGTGGGATAGGTTTAATAACTACCCTAACCCTAACGCGTACCCTAACCCTAACCCCTACCCTAACCCTAACGCGTACCCTAATCCTAACCCGTACCCTAAACCGAGCCCTAACCCTAACACTAACCCTAACCCTAACCCTAGCCCATACCCTACGCCGTACCCGAACCCCTCCCCGAACCCGTACCCTAAGCCGTACCCTAACCCTAAGCCTAACCCTAACCCTAACCCTAAGCTACCCTTGACTGCTTCTGCCTCCAATAGATTTCCTAAGCACTAGTGTTTTAAGGAACAGGTTAAAAAAGAGAATCCTAATGTGATTTCTTGAGAATGGGTGTGTTCCTTATCTTATCCTAGTGTCTAAACTCTTCTCCATGGCTGGACCCCCAAATAATATTCCTTTACGTGCTAAGGGGTATCTAGAGAGTGGGATAGGTTTAATAACTACCCTAACCCTAATGCGTACCCTAACCCTAACCCCTACCCTAACCCTAACGCGTACCCTAATCCTAACCCGTACCCTAAACCGAGCCCTAACCCTAACACTAACCCTAACCCTAACCCTAGCCCATACCCTACGCCGTACCCGAACCCCTCCCCGAACCCGTACCCTAAGCCGTACCCTAACCCTAACCCTAACCCTAACCCTAACCCTAAGCTACCCTTGACTGCTTCTGCCTCCAATAGATTTCCTAAGCACTAGTGTTTTAAGGAACAGGTTAAAAAGAGAATCCTAATGTGATTTCTTGAGAATGGGTGTGTTCCTTATCTTATCCTAGTGTCTAAACTCTTCTCCATGGCTGGACCCCCAAATAATATTCCTTTACGTGCTAAGGGGTATCTACAGAGTGGGATAGGTTTAGTAACTACCCTAACCCTAACGCGTACCCTAACCCTAACCCCTACCCTAACCCTAACGGCGTACCCTAATCCTAACCCGTACCCTAAACCGAGCCCTAACCCTAACACTAACCCTAACCCTAACCCTAGCCCATACCCTACGCCGTACCGAACCCCTCCCCGAACCCGTACCCCTAAGCCGTACCCTAACCCTAACCCTAACCCTAACCCTAACCCTAAGCTACCCTTGACTGCTTCTGCCTCCAATAGATTTCCTAAGCACTAGTGTTTTAAGGAACAGGTTAAAAAGAGAATCCTAATGTGATTTCTTGAGAATGGGTGTGTTCCTTATCTTATCCTAGTGTCTAAACTCTTCTCCATGGCTGGACCCCCAAATAATATTCCTTTACGTGCTAAGGGGTATCTAGACAGTGGGATAGGTTTAATAACTACCCTAACCCTAACGCGTACCCTAACCCTAACCCCTACCCTAACCCTAACGCGTACCCTAATCCTAACCCGTACCCTAAACCGAGCCCTAACCCTAACACTAACCCTAACCCTAACCCTAGCCCATACCCTACGCCGTAACCTGAACCCCTCCCCGAACCCGTACCCTAAGCCGTACCCTAACCCTAACCCTAACCCTAACCGTAACCCTAAGCTACCCTTGACTGCTTCTGCCTCCAATAGATTTCCTAAGCACTAGTGTTTTAAGGAACAGGTTAAAAAGAGAATCCTAATGTGATTTCTTGAGAATGGGTGTGTTCCTTATCTTATCCTAGTGTCTAAACTCTTCTCCATGGCTGGACCCCCAAATAATATTCCTTTACGTGCTAAGGGGTATCTAGAGAGTGGGATAGGTTTAATAACTACCCTAACCCTAACGCGTACCCTAACCCTAACCCCTACCCTATCCCTGACACGTACCCCTAATCCTAACCCGTACCCTAAACCGAGCCCTAACCCTAACACTAACCCTAAACCCTAACCCTAGCCCATACCCTACGCCGTAACCGAACCCCTCGCCGAACCCGTACCCTAAGCCGCACCCTAACGCTAACCCTAACCCTAACCCTAACCCTAAGCTACCCTTGACTGCTTCTGCCTCCAATAGATTTCCTAAGCACTAGTGTTTTAAGGAACAGGTTAAAAGAGAATCCTAATGTGATTTCTTGAGAATGGGTGTGTTCCTTATCTTATCCTAGTGTCTAAACTCTTCTCCATGGCTGGACCCCCAAATAATATTCCTTTACGTGCTAAGGGGTATCTAGAGAGTGGATAGGTTTAATAACTACCCTAACCCTAACGCGTACCCTAACCCTAACCCCTACCCTAACCCTAACGCGTACCCTAATCCTAACCCGTACCCTAAAGCGAGCCCCTAACCCTAACACTAACCCTAACCCTAACCCTAGCCCATACCCTATGCCGTACCTGAACCCCTCCCCGAACCCGTACCCTAAGCCGTACCCTAACCCTAACCCTAACCCTAACCCTAACGCTAAGCTACCCTTGACTGCTTCTGCCTCCAATAGATTTCCTAAGCACTAGTGTTTTAAGGAACAGGTTAAAAAGAGAATCCTAATGTGATTTCTGAGAATGGGTGTGTTCCTTATCTTATCCTAGTGTCTAAACTCTTCTCCATGGCTGGACCCCCAAATAATATTCCTTTACGTGCTAAGGGGGTATCTAGAGAGTGGGATAGGTTTAATAACTACCCTAACCCTAACGCGTACCCTAACCCTAACCCCTACCCTAACCCTAACGCGTACCCTAATCCTAACCCGTACCCTAAACCGAGCCCTAACCCTAACACTAACCCTAACCCTAACCCTAGCCCATACCCTACGCCGTACCCGAACCCCTCCCCGAACCCGTACCCTAAGCCGTACCCTAACCCTAACCCTAACCCTAACCCTAACCCTAAGCTACCCTTGACTGCTTCTGCCTCCAATAGATTTCCTAAGCACTAGTGTTTTAAGGAACAGGTTAAAAAGAGAATCCTAATGTGATTTCTTGAGAATGGGTGTGTTCCTTATCTTATCCTAGTGTCTAAACTCTTCTCCATGGCTGGACCCCCAAATAATATTCCTTTACGTGCTAAGGGGTATCTAGACAGTGGGATAGGTTTAATAACTACCCTAACCCTAACGCGTACCCTAACCCTAACCCCTACCCTAACCCTAACGCGTACCCTAATCCTAACCCGTACCTAAACCGAGCCCTAACCCTAACACTAACCCTAACCCTAACCCTAGCCCATACCCTACGCCGTACCTGAACCCCTCCCCGAACCCGTACCCTAAGCCGTACCCTAACCCTAACCCTAACCCTAACCGTAACCCTAAGCTACCCCTTGACTGCTTCTGCCTCCAATAGATTTCCTAAGCACTAGTGTTTTAAGGAACAGGTTAAAAAGAGAATCCTAATGTGATTTCTTGAGAATGGGTGTGTTCCTTATCTTATCCTAGTGTCTAAACTCTTCTCCATGGCTGGACCCCCAAATAATATTCCTTTACGTGCTAAGGGGTATCTAGAGAGTGGGATAGGTTTAATAACTACCCCTAACCCCTAACGCGTACCCTAACCCTAACCCCTACCCTATCCCTGACACGTACCCTAATCCTAACCCGTACCCTAAACCGAGCCCTAACCCTAACACTAACCCTAACCCTAACCCTAGCCCATACCCTACGCCGTACCCGAACCCCTCGCCGAACCCGTACCCTAAGCCGCACCCTAACGCTAACCCTAACCCTAACCCTAACCCTAAGCTACCCTTGACTGCTTCTGCCTCCAATAGATTTCCTAAGCACTAGTGTTTTAAGGAACAGGTTAAAAAAGAGAATCCTAATGTGATTTCTTGAGAATGGGTGTGTTCCTTATCTTATCCTAGTGTCTAAACTCTTCTCCATGGCTGGACCCCCAAAATAATATTCCTTTACGTGCTAAGGGGTATCTAGAGAGTGGGATAGGTTTAATAACTACCCTAACCCTAACGCGTACCCTAACCCTAACCCCTACCCTAACCCTAACGCGTACCCTAATCCTAACCCGTACCCTAAAGCGAGCCCTAACCCTAACACTAACCCTAACCCTAACCCTAGCCCATACCCTATGCCGTACCTGAACCCCTCCCCGGAACCCGTACCCTAAGCCGTACCCTAACCCTAACCCTAACCCTAACCCTAACCGCTAAGCCTACCCCTTGACTGCTTCTGCCTCCAATAGATTTCCTAAGCACTAGTGTTTTAAGGAACAGGTTAAAAAGAGAATCCTAATGTGATTTCTTGAGAATGGGTGTGTTCCTTATCTTATCCTAGTGTCTAAACTCTTCTCCATGGCTGGACCCCCAAATAATATTCCTTTACGTGCTAAGGGGTATCTAGAGAGTGGGATAGGTTTAATAACTACCCTAACCCTAACGCGTACCCTAACCCTAACCCCTACCCTAACCCTAACGCGTACCCTAATCCTAACCCGTACTCTAAACCGAGCCCTAACCCTAACACTAACCTAACCCTAACCCTAGCCCATACCCTACGCCGTACCCGAACCCCTCCCCGAACCCGTACCCTAAGCCGTACCCTAACCCTAAGCCTAACCCTAACCCTAACCCTAAGCTACCCTTGACTGCTTCTGCCTCCAATAGATTTCCTAAGCACTAGTGTTTTAAGGAACAGGTTAAAAGAGAATCCTAATGTGATTTCTTGAGAATGGGTGTGTTCCTTATCTTATCCTAGTGTCTAAACTCTTCTCCATGGCTGGACCCCCAAATAATATTCCTTTACGTGCTAAGGGGTATCTAGAGAGTGGGATAGGTTTAATAACTACCCTAACCCTAACGCGTACCCCTAACCCTAACCCCTACCCTAACCCTAACGCGTACCCTAATCCTAACCCGTACCCTAAACCGAGCCCTAACCCTAACACTAACCCTAACCCTAACCCTAGCCCATACCCTACGCCGTACCTGAACCCCTCCCCGAACCCGTACCCTAAGCCGTACCCTAACCCTAACCCTAACCCTAACCCTAAGCTACCCTTGACTGCTTCTGCCTCCAATAGATTTCCTAAGCACTAGTGTTTTAAGGAACAGGTTAAAAAGAGAATCCTAATGTGATTTCTTGAGAATGGGTGTGTTCCTTATCTTATCCTAGTGTCTAAACTCTTCTCCATGGCTGGACCCCCAAATAATATTCCTTTACGTGCTAAGGGGTATCTAGAGAGTGGGATAGGTTTAATAACTACCCTAACCCTAACGCGTACCCTAACCCTAACCCCTACCCTAACCCTAACGCGTACCCTAATCCTAACCCGTACCCTAAACCGAGCCCTAACCCTAACACTAACCCTAACCCTAACCCTAGCCCATACCCTACGCCGTACCCGAACCCCTCCCCGAACCCGTACCCTAAGCCGTACCCTAACCCTAACCCTAACCCTAACCCTAACCCTAAGCTACCCTTGACTGCTTCTGCCTCCAATAGATTTCCTAAGCACTAGTGTTTTAAGGAACAGGTTAAAAAGAGAATCCTAATGTGATTTCTTGAGAATGGGTGTGTTCCTTATCTTATCCTAGTGTCTAAACTCTTCTCCATGGCTGGACCCCCAAATAATATTCCTTTACGTGCTAAGGGGTATCTAGAGAGTGGGATAGGTTTAATAACTACCCTAACCCTAATGCGTACCCTAACCCTAACCCCTACCCTAACCCTAACGCGTACCCTAATCCTAACCCGTACCCTAAACCGAGCCCTAACCCTAACACTAACCCTAACCCTAACCCTAGCCCATACCCTACGCCGTACCCGAACCCCTCCCCGAACCCGTACCCTAAGCCGTACCCTAACCCTAACCCCTAACCCTAACCCTAACCCTAAGCTACCCTTGACTGCTTCTGCCTCAATAGATTTCCTAAGCACTAGTGTTTTAAGGAACAGGTTAAAAAGAGAATCCTAATGTGATTTCTTGAGAATGGGTGTGTTCCTTATCTTATCCTAGTGTCTAAACTCTTCTCCATGGCTGGACCCCCAAATAATATTCCTTTACGTGCTAAGGGGTATCTAGAGAGTGGGATAGGTTTAGTAACTACCCTAACCCTAACGCGTACCCTAACCCTAACCCCTACCCTAACCCTAAGGCGTACCCTAATCCTAACCCGTACCCTAAACCGAGCCCTAACCCTAACACTAACCCTAACCCTAACCCTAGCCCATACCCTACGCCGTACCCGAACCCCTCCCCGAACCCGTACCCTAAGCCGTACCCTAACCCTAACCCTAACCCTAACCCTAACCCTAAGCTACCCTTGACTGCTTCTGCCTCCAATAGATTTCCTAAGCACTAGTGTTTTAAGGAACAGGTTAAAAAGAGAATCCTAATGTGATTTCTTGAGAATGGGTGTGTTCCTTATCTTATCCTAGTGTCTAAACTCTTCTCCATGGCTGGACCCCCAAATAATATTCCTTTACGTGCTAAGGGGTATCTAGACAGTGGGATAGGTTTAATAACTACCCTAACCCTAACGCGTACCCTAACCCTAACCCCTACCCTAACCCTGAACGCGTACCCTAATCCTAACCCGTACCCTAAACCGAGCCCTAACCCTAACACTAACCCTAACCCTAACCCTAGCCCATACCCTACGCCGTACCTGAACCCCTCCCCGAACCCGTACCCTAAGCCGTACCCTAACCCTAACCCTAACCCTAACCCTAACCCTAAGCTACCCTTGACTGCTTCTGCCTCCAATAGATTTCCTAAGCACTAGTGTTTTAAGGAACAGGTTAAAAAGAGAATCCTAATGTGATTTCTTGAGAATGGGTGTGTTCCTTATCTTATCCTAGTGTCTAAACTCTTCTCCATGGCTGGACCCCCAAATAATATTCCTTTACGTGCTAAGGGTATCTAGAGAGTGGGATAGGTTTAATAACTACCCTAACCCTAACGCGTACCCTAACCCTAACCCCTACCCTATCCCTGACACGTACCCTAATCCTAACCCGTACCCTAAACCGAGCCCTAACCCTAACACTAACCCTAACCCTAACCCTAGCCCATACCCTACGCCGTACCCGAACCCCTCGCCGAACCCGTACCCTAAGCCGCACCCTAACGCTAACCCTAACCCTAACCCTAACCCTAAGCTACCCTTGACTGCTTCTGCCTCCAATAGATTTCCTAAGCACTAGTGTTTTAAGGAACAGGTTAAAAAGAGAATCCTAATGTGATTTCTTGAGAATGGGTGTGTTCCTTATCTTATCCTAGTGTCTAAACTCTTCTCCATGGCTGGACCCCCAAATAATATTCCTTTACGTGCTAAGGGGTATCTAGAGAGTGGGATAGGTTTAATAACTACCCTAACCCTAACGCGTACCCTAACCCTAACCCCTACCCTAACCCTAACGCGTACCCTAATCCTAACCCGTACCCTAAACCGAGCCCTAACCCTAACACTAACCCTAACCCTAACCCTAGCCCATACCCTACGCCGTACCCGAACCCCTCCCCGAACCCGTACCCTAAGCCGTACCCTAACCCTAACCCTAACCCTAACCCTAACCCTAAGCTACCCTTGACTGCTTCTGCCTCCAATAGATTTCCTAAGCACTAGTGTTTTAAGGAACAGGTTAAAAAGAGAATCCTAATGTGATTTCTTGAGAATGGGTGTGTTCCTTATCTTATCCTAGTGTCTAAACTCTTCTCCATGGCTGGACCCCCAAATAATATTCCTTTACGTGCTAAGGGGGTATCTAGACAGTGGGATAGGTTTAATAACTACCCTAACCCTAACGCGTACCCTAACCCTAACCCCTACCCTAACCCTAACGCGTACCCTAATCCTAACCCGTACCCTAAACCGAGCCCTAACCCTAACACTAACCCTAACTCTAACCCTAGCCCATACCCTACGCCGTACCTGAACCCCTCCCCGAACCCGTACCCTAAGCCGTACCCTAACCCTAACCCTAACCCTAACCGTAACCCTAAGCTACCCTTGACTGCTTCTGCCTCCAATAGATTTCCTAAGCACTAGTGTTTTAAGGAACAGGTTAAAAAGAGAATCCTAATGTGATTTCTTGAGAATGGGTGTGTTCCTTATCTTATCCTAGTGTCTAAACTCTTCTCCATGGCTGGACCCCCAAATAATATTCCTTTACGTGCTAAGGGTATCTAGAGAGTGGGATAGGTTTAATAACTACCCTAACCCTAACGCGTACCCTAACCCTAACCCCTACCCTATCCCTGACACGTACCCTAATCCTAACCCGTACCCTAAACCGAGCCCTAACCCTAACACTAACCCTAACCCTAACCCTAGCCCATACCCTACGCCGTACCCGAACCCCTCGCCGAACCCGTACCCTAAGCCGCACCCTAACGCTAACCCTAACCCTAACCCTAACCCTAAGCTACCCTTGACTGCTTCTGCCTCCAATAGATTTCCTAAGCACTAGTGTTTTAAGGAACAGGTTAAAAAGAGAATCCTAATGTGATTTCTTGAGAATGGGTGTGTTCCTTATCTTATCCTAGTGTCTAAACTCTTCTCCATGGCTGGACCCCCAAATAATATTCCTTTACGTGCTAAGGGGTATCTAGAGAGTGGGATAGGTTTAATAACTACCCTAACCCTAACGCGTACCCTAACCCTAACCCCTACCCTAACCCTAACGCGTACCCTAATCCTAACCCGTACCCTAAAGCGAGCCCTAACCCTAACACTAACCCTAACCCTAACCCTAGCCCATACCCTATGCCGTACCTGAACCCCTCCCCGAACCCGTACCCTAAGCCGTACCCTAACCCTAACCCTAACCCTAACCCTAACGCTAAGCTACCCTTGACTGCTTCTGCCTCCAATAGATTTCCTAAGCACTAGTGTTTTAAGGAACAGGTTAAAAAGAGAATCCTAATGTGATTTCTTGAGAATGGGTGTGTTCCTTATCTTATCCTAGTGTCTAAACTCTTCTCCATGGCTGGACCCCCAAATAATATTCCTTTACGTGCTAAGGGGTATCTAGAGAGTGGGATAGGTTTAATAACTACCCTAACCCTAACGCGTACCCTAACCCTAACCCCTACCCTAACCCACTAACGCGTACCCTAATCCTAACCCGTACCCTAAACCGAGCCCTAACCCTAACACTAACCCTAACCCTAACCCTAGCCCATACCCTACGCCGTACCCGAACCCCTCCCCGAACCCGTACCCTAAGCCGTACCCTAACCCTAACCCTAACCCTAACCCTAACCCTAAGCTACCCTTGACTGCTTCTGCCTCCAATAGATTTCCTAAGCACTAGTGTTTTAAGGAACAGGTTAAAAAGAGAATCCTAATGTGATTTCTTGAGAATGGGTGTGTTCCTTATCTTATCCTAGTGTCTAAACTCTTCTCCATGGCTGGACCCCCAAATAATATTCCTTTACGTGCTAAGGGGTATCTAGAGAGTGGGATAGGTTTAGTAACTACCCTAACCCTAACGCGTACCCTAACCCTAACCCCTACCCTAACCCTAACGCGTACCCTAATCCTAACCCGTACCCTAAACCGAGCCCTAACCCTAACACTAACCCTAACCCTAACCCTAGCCCATACCCTACGCCGTACCCTGAACCCCTCCCCGAACCCGTACCCTAAGCCGTACCCTAACCCTAACCCTAACCCTAACCCTAACCCTAAGCTACCCTTGACTGCTTCTGCCTCCAATAGATTTCCTAAGCACTAGTGTTTTAAGGAACAGGTTAAAAAGAGAATCCTAATGTGATTTCTTGAGAATGGGTGTGTTCCTTATCTTATCCTAGTGTCTAAACTCTTCTCCATGGCTGGACCCCCAAATAATATTCCTTTACGTGCTAAGGGGTATCTAGAGAGTGGGATAGGTTTAATAACTACCCTAACCCTAACGCGTACCCTAACCCTAACCCCTACCCTAACCCTAACGCGTACCCTAATCCTAACCCGTACCCTAAACCGAGCCCTAACCCTAACACTAACCCTAACCCTAACCCTAGCCCATACCCTACGCCGTACCCTGAACCCCTCCCCGAACCCGTACCCTAAGCCGTACCCTAACCCTAACCCTAACCCTAACCCTAACCCTAAGCTACCCTTGACTGCTTCTGCCTCCAATAGATTTCCTAAGCACTAGTGTTTTAAGGAACAGGTTAAAAAGAGAATCCTAATGTGATTTCTTGAGAATGGGTGTGTTCCTTATCTTATCCTAGTGTCTAAACTCTTCTCCATGGCTGGACCCCCAAATAATATTCCTTTACGTGCTAAGGGGTATCTAGAGAGTGGGATAGGTTTAATAACTACCCTAACCCTAACGCGTACCCTAACCCTAACACCTACCCTAACCCTGACTCGTACCCTAATCCTACCCGTACCCTAAACCGAGCCCTAACCCTAACACTAACCCTAACCCTAACCCTAGCCCATACCCTACGCGTACCCGAACCCCTCGCCCGAACCCGTACCCTAAGCCGCACCCTAACGCCTAACCTAACCCTAACCCTAACCCTAAGCTACCCTTGACTGCTTCTGCCTCCAATAGATTTCCTAAGCACTAGTGTTTTAAGGAACAGGTTAAAAGAGAATCCTAATGTGATTTCTTGAGAATGGGTGTGTTCCTTATCTTATCCTAGTGTCTAAACTCTTCTCCATGGCTGGACCCCCAAAATAATATTCCTTTACGTGCTAAGGGGTATCTAGAGAGTGGATAGGTTTAATAACTACCCTAACCCTAACGCGTACCCTAACCCTAACCCCTACCCTAACCCTAACGCGTACCCTAATCCTAACCCGTACCCTAAAGCGAGCCCTAACCCTAACACTAACCCTAACCCTAACCCTAGCCCATACCCTATGCCGTACCTGAACCCCTCCCCGAACCCGTACCTAAGCCGTACCCTAACCCTAACCCTAACCCTAACCCTAACGCTAAGCTACCCTTGACTGCTTCTGCCTCCAATAGATTTCCTAAGCACTAGTGTTTTAAGGAACAGGTTAAAAAGAGAATCCTAATGTGATTTCTTGAGAATGGGTGTGTTCCTTATCTTATCCTAGTGTCTAAACTCTTCTCCATGGCTGGACCCCCAAAATAATATTCCTTTACGTTGCTAAGGGGTATCTAGAGAGGTGGGATAGGTTTCAATAACTACCCTAACCCTAACGCGTACCCTAACCCTAACCCCTACCCTAACCCTAACGCGTACCCTAATCTAACCCGTACTCTAAACCGAGCCCTAACCCTAACACTAACCCTAAACCTACCCTAGCCCATACCCTACGCCGTACCCGGAACCCCTCCCCGAACCCGTACCCTAAGCCGTACCCTAACCCTAAGCCTAACCCTAACCCTAACCCCTAAGCTACCTTGACTGCTTCTGCCTCCAATAGATTTCCTAAGCACTAGTGTTTAAGGAACAGGTTAAAAAGAGAATCCTAATGTGATTTCTTGAGAATGGGTGTGTTCCTTATCTTATCCTAGTGTCTAAACTCTTCCCATGGCTGGACCCCCAAATAATATTCCTTTACGTGCTAAGGGGTATCTAGAGAGTGGGATAGGTTTAGTAACTACCCTAACCCTAACGCGTACCCTAACCCTAACCCCTACCCTAACCCTAAGGCGTACCCTAATCCTAACCCGTACCCTAAACCGAGCCCTAACCCTAACACTAACCCTAACCCTAACCCTAGCCCATACCCTACGCCGTACCCGAACCCCTCCCCGAACCCGTACCCTAAGCCGTACCCTAACCCTAACCCTAACCCTAACCCTAACCCTAAGCTACCCTTGACTGCTTCTGCCTCCAATAGATTTCCTAAGCACTAGTGTTTTAAGGAACAGGTTAAAAAGAGAATCCTAATGTGATTTCTTGAGAATGGGTGTGTTCCTTATCTTATCCTAGTGTCTAAACTCTTCTCCATGGCTGGACCCCCAAATAATATTCCTTTACGTGCTAAGGGGTATCTAGAGAGTGGGATAGGTTTAATAACTACCCTAACCCTAACGCGTACCCTAACCCTAACCCCTACCCTAACCCTAACGCGTACCCTAATCCTAACCCGTACCCTAAACCGAGCCCTAACCCTAACACTAACCCTAACCCTAACCCTAGCCCATACCCTACGCCATACCCGAACCCCTCCGCGAACCCGTACACTAAGCCGTACCCTAAGCCTAACCCTAACCCTAACCCTAACCCTAAGCTACCCTTGACTGCTTCTGCCTCCAATAGATTTCCTAAGCACTAGTGTTTTAAGGAACAGGTTAAAAAGAGAATCCTAATGTGATTTCTTGAGAATGGGTGTGTTCCTTATCTTATCCTAGTGTCTAAACTCTTCTCCATGGCTGGACCCCCAAATAATATTCCTTTACGTGCTAAGGGGTATCTAGAGAGTGGGATAGGTTTAGTAACTACCCTAACCCTAACGCGTACCCTAACCCTAACCCCTACCCTAACCCTAACGCGTACCCTAATCCTAACCCGTACCCTAAACCGAGCCCTAACCCTAACACTAACCCTAACCCTAACCCTAGCCCATACCCTACGCCGTACCCGAACCCCTCCGCGAACCCGTACCCTAAGCCGTACCCTAACCCTAACCCTAACCCTAACCCTAACCCTAAGCTACCCTTGACTGCTTCTGCCTCCAATAGATTTCCTAAGCACTAGTGTTTTAAGGAACAGGTTAAAAAGAGAATCCTAATGTGATTTCTTGAGAATGGGTGTGTTCCTTATCTTATCCTAGTGTCTAAACTCTTCTCCATGGCTGGACCCCCAAATAATATTCCTTTACGTGCTAAGGGGTATCTAGAGAGTGGGATAGGTTTAATAACTACCCTAACCCTAACGCGTACCCTAACCCTAACCCCTACCCTAACCCTAACGCGTACCCTAATCCTAACCCGTACCCTAAACCGAGCCCTAACCCTAACACTAACCCTAACCCTAACCCTAGCCCATACCCTACGCCGTACCCGAACCCCTCCCCGAACCCGTACCCTAAGCCGTACCCTAACCCTAACCCTAACCCTAACCCTAACTCTAAGCTACCCTTGACTGCTTCTGCCTCCAATAGATTTCCTAAGCACTAGTGTTTTAAGGAACAGGTTAAAAAGAGAATCCTAATGTGATTTCTTGAGAATGGGTGTGTTCCTTATCTTATCCTAGTGTCTAAACTCTTCTCCATGGCTGGACCCCCAAATAATATTCCTTTACGTGCTAAGGGGTATCTAGAGAGTGGGATAGGTTTAGTAACTACCCTAACCCTAACGCGTACCCTAACCCTAACCCCTACCCTAACCCTAAGGCGTACCCTAATCCTAACCCGTACCCTAAACCGAGCCCTAACCCTAACACTAACCCTAACCCTAACCTTAGCCCATACCCTACGCCGTACCCGAACCCCTCCCCGAACCCGTACCCTAAGCCGTACCCTAACCCTAACCCTAACCCTAACCCTAACCCTAAGCTACCCTTGACTGCTTCTGCCTCCAATAGATTTCCTAAGCACTAGTGTTTTAAGGAACAGGTTAAAAAGAGAATCCTAATGTGATTTCTTGAGAATGGGTGTGTTCCTTATCTTATCCTAGTGTCTAAACTCTTCTCCATGGCTGGACCCCCAAATAATATTCCTTTACGTGCTAAGGGGTATCTAGAGAGTGGGATAGGTTTAATAACTACCCTAACCCTAACGCGTACCCTAACCCTAACCCCTACCCTAACCCTAACGCGTACCCTAATCCTAACCCGTACCCTAAACCGAGCCCTAACCCTAACACTAACCCTAACCCTAACCCTAGCCCATACCCTACGCCGTACCCGAACCCCTCCGCGAACCCGTACCCTAAGCCGTACCCTAACCCTAACCCTAACCCTAACCCTAACCCTAAGCTACCCTTGACTGCTTCTGCCTCCAATAGATTTCCTAAGCACTAGTGTTTTAAGGAACAGGTTAAAAAGAGAATCCTAATGTGATTTCTTGAGAATGGGTGTGTTCCTTATCTTATCCTAGTGTCTAAACTCTTCTCCATGGCTGGACCCCCAAATAATATTCCTTTACGTGCTAAGGGGTATCTAGAGAGTGGGATAGGTTTAATAACTACCCTAACCCTAACGCGTACCCTAACCCTAACCCCTACCCTAACCCTAACGCGTACCCTAATCCTAACCCGTACCCTAAACCGAGCCCTAACCCTAACACTAACCCTAACCCTAACCCTAGCCCATACCCTACGCCGTACCCGAACCCCTCCCCGAACCCGTACCCTAAGCCGTACCCTAACCCTAACCCTAACCCTAACCCTAACCCTAAGCTACCCTTGACTGCTTCTGCCTCCAATAGATTTCCTAAGCACTAGTGTTTTAAGGAACAGGTTAAAAAGAGAATCCTAATGTGATTTCTTGAGAATGGGTGTGTTCCTTATCTTATCCTAGTGTCTAAACTCTTCTCCATGGCTGGACCCCCAAATAATATTCCTTTACGTGCTAAGGGGTATCTAGAGAGTGGGATAGGTTTAATAACTACCCTAATCCTAACGCGTACCCTAACCCTAACCCCTACCCTAACCCTAACGCGTACCCTAATCCTAACCCGTACCCTAAACCGAGCCCTAACCCTAACACTAACCCTAACCCTAACCCTAGCCCATACCCTATGCCGTACCCGAACCCCTCCCCGAACCCGTACCCTAAGCCGTACCCTAACCCTAACCCTAACCCTAACCCTAACCCTAAGGTACCCTTGACTGCTTCTGCCTCCAATAGATTTCCTAAGCACTAGTGTTTTAAGGAACAGGTTAAAAAGAGAATCCTAATGTGATTTCTTGAGAATGGGTGTGTTCCTTATCTTATCCTAGTGTCTAAACTCTTCTCCATGGCTGGACCCCCAAATAATATTCCTTTACGTGCTAAGGGGTATCTAGAGAGTGGGATAGGTTTAGTAACTACCCTAACCCTAACGCGTACCCTAACCCTAACCCCTACCCTAACCCTAACGCGTACCCTAATCCTAACCCGTACCCTAAACCGAGCCCTAACCCTAACACTAACCCTAACCCTAACCCTAGCCCATACTCTACGCCGTACCCGAACCCCTCCCCGAACCCGTACCCTAAGCCGTACCCTAACCCTAACCCTAACCCTAACCCTAACCCTAAGCTACCCTTGACTGCTTCTGCCTCCAATAGATTTCCTAAGCACTAGTGTTTTAAGGAACAGGTTAAAAAGAGAATCCTAATGTGATTTCTTGAGAATGGGTGTGTTCCTTATCTTATCCTAGTGTCTAAACTCTTCTCCATGGCTGGACCCCCAAATAATATTCCTTTACGTGCTAAGGGGTATCTAGAGAGTGGGATAGGTTTAATAACTACCCTAACCCTAACGCGTACCCTAACCCTAACCCCTACCCTAACCCTAACGCGTACCCTAATCCTAACCCGTACCCTAAACCGAGCCCTAACCCTAACACTAACCCTAACCCTAACCCTAGCCCATACCCTACGCCGTACCCGAACCCCTCCCCGAACCCGTACCCTAAGCCGTACCCTAACCCTAACCCTAACCCTAACCCTAACCCTAAGCTACCCTTGACTGCTTCTGCCTCCAATAGATTTCCTAAGCACTAGTGTTTTAAGGAACAGGTTAAAAAGAGAATCCTAATGTGATTTCTTGAGAATGGGTGTGTTCCTTATCTTATCCTAGTGTCTAAACTCTTCTCCATGGCTGGACCCCCAAATAATATTCCTTTACGTGCTAAGGGGTATCTAGAGAGTGGGATAGGTTTAATAACTACCCCCTAACGCGTACCCTAACCCTAACCCCTACCCTAACCCTAACGCGTACCCTAATCCTAACCCGTACCCTAAACCGAGCCCTAACCCTAACACTAACCCTAACCCTAACCCTAGCCCATACCCTACGCCGTACCCGAACCCCTCCGCGAACCCGTACACTAAGCCGTACCCTAACCCTAACCCTAACCCTAACCCTACCCTAAGCTACCCTTGACTGCTTCTGCCTCCAATAGATTTCCTAAGCACTAGTGTTTTTAAGGAACAGGTTAAAAAGAGAATCCTAATGTGATTTCTTGAGAATGGGTGTGTTCCTTATCTTATCCTAGTGTCTAAACTCTTCTCCATGGCTGGACCCCCAAATAATATTCCTTTACGTGCTAAGGGGTATCTAGAGAGTGGGATAGGTTTAATAACTACCCTAACCCTAACGCGTACCCTAACCCTAACCCCTACCCTAACCCTAACGCGTACCCTAATCCTAACCCGTACCCTAAACCGAGCCCTAACCCTAACACTAACCCTAACCCTAACCTAGCCCATACCCTACGCCGTACCCGAACCCCTCCCCGAACCCGTACCCTAAGCCGTACCCTAACCCTAACCCTAACCCTAACCCTAACCCTAAGCTACCCTTGACTGCTTCTGCCTCCAATAGATTTCCTAAGCACTAGTGTTTAAGGAACAGGTTAAAAAGAGAATCTAATGTGATTTCTTGAGAATGGGTGTGTTCCTTATCTTATCCTAGTGTCTAAACTCTTCTCCATGGCTGGACCCCCAAATAATATTCCTTTACGTGCTAAGGGGTATCTAGAGAGTGGGATAGGTTTAGTAACTACCCTAACCCTAACGCGTACCCTAACCCTAACCCCTACCCTAACCCTAAGGCGTACCCTAATCCTAACCCGTACCCTAAACCGAGCCCTAACCCTAACACTAACCCTAACCCTAACCCTAGCCCATACCCTACGCCGTACCCGAACCCCTCCCCGAACCCGTACCCTAAGCCGTACCCTAACCCTAACCCTAACCCTAACCCTAACCCTAAGCTACCCTTGACTGCTTCTGCCTCCAATAGATTTCCTAAGCACTAGGTTTTAAGGAACAGGTTAAAAAGAGAATCCTAATGTGATTTCTTGAGAATGGGTGTGTTCCTTATCTTATCCTAGTGTCTAAACTCTTCTCCATGGCTGGACCCCCAAATAATATTCCTTTACGTGCTAAGGGGTATCTAGAGAGTGGGATAGGTTTAGTAACTACCCTAACCCTAACGCGTACCCTAACCCTAACCCCTACCCTAACCCTAAGGCGTACCCTAATCCTAACCCGTACCCTAAACCGAGCCCTAACCCTAACACTAACCCTAACCCTAAC
>NW_026645638.1:0-81000 GCF_949987535.1 Balaenoptera acutorostrata
GTGTTAGCATATGGTATTTGTTTTTCTCTTTCTGACTTACTTCACTCTGTATGACAGTCTCTAGGTCCATCCACCTCACTACAAATAACTGAATTTCGTTTCCTTTATGGCTGAGTAATATCCCATTGTATACATGTGCCACATCTTCTTTATCCATTCATCTGTCGATGGCCACTTAGGTTGCTTCCATGTCCTGGCTATTGTAAATACTTCAGCTCATATTTTTAAAGTTGGCATTATACTTCATATGCATTTTGGTTTTCATTATTCTTTTTTTAAAATTTATTTATTTTATTTTATTTATTTTTGGCTGTGTTGGGCCTTTGTTGCTGAGCGCGGGCTTTCTGTAGTTGCGGTGAGCGGGGGCTACTCTTCGCTGTGGTGTGTGGGCTTCTTATTGCAGTGGCTTCTCTTGTTACGGAGCACGGGCTCTAGGCACGCGGGCTTCAGTAGTTGTGGTGCGCTGGCTCAGTAGTTGTGCTGCACGGGCTTTGTTGCTCCGCGGCATGTGGGATCTTCCCGGACCAGGGCTCGAACCCGTGTCCCCTGCATTGCCAGGCGGATTCTTCACCACTGCACCACCAGGGAAGCCCAAGCTCTCCTTAAATTACCCGGTTTGTGCATGCCACGTGCTTCCTCTAGACACCCGGTCTGAATCAGACATAGATACACAATGTCTACAAATCGATAAGAAAAAGATAAAGAACCCAAGCAGGTAATAAACAAAGGCAATGGATTCACAAAAGACAAAACCTTGTTGCCAGTGACCACGAAGAGATGCTTAACCTCCAAGATGCTAGAAGCCATGCCTCCTACCACAAAGAGGGAGTGAGGAAATGGGACTAATTCACGACCCGCTGAATTGAAAATTGGTAATTCAGGAGTGTGATTCAGCAGTAGCCAGTAGAGCTGAAGGGGATGACCCTTTCGAATCCGCCATTCCTCTTCTGGAATCCCAAACTTAATTCTTCTCTAGGTATAACAGCTAGAGAAGCTATGCGCACCTGCCCCATCAAAAGAGCAGTGATACTCGATGATTAGAAACCACCTAAATGCTTATCAATAGGGAATGTGTTACTAAATTCTATTTATAAATTATAATACCTTAAAGCAGTTAAAATTAACTAGGTCTAAATCAACAGGGGGTAAATCATAAGGTTAAGCAAATATAGGACATGCCATGGTGATTACATTTATGTGTAGAATTTAAAAGCTCAGGACAATACTATATTGTTTACAGAACATACTTTTGTAATTAAAGCCTGAGATCAAGAATAGGGAAAATAAGCACCAGCTTCAGATCAGAGGTGACTTTGGGGATGGAAGGAGAGAAGTTAATGGGACATCGGGACCGCCAACCCTACCTGTAAACTTTTCTTTCTTCAAAATATCTGAAGTAAAAATGGCAACAATTAACATCTATCAAATTCGAGTAGTGATTAATTGGGTGGTATAGTTTTCTATGTATATTTTCTACACGGGAAATCTTTCGTACTTGAAAGACAGTTAAAACACCTAAATGACCCATTTAAATCAGGGAAGCAAGGTACAAGGAGTCCAAAGGCTGGAACACCAGGCGGCCTTTAAAAACCACCATGTCAGAGAACGTAGGGAAGCAGGGAAATGCTCGAGACATTTGATGTGAAACGTAGATTAGAAAATAAGTGTATGGGGGACTTTTTGTCAGCAGACTTTTAAAAAAAAAGGTACCTTCCTCTTTTCGTCACACCTAGAAATGTGAAGATAAATGCCAGATGGTCCCTGATTATAGGTGACTTGTCTTTTCTCCTATATATCAGTTTTGACAATGAATATGTAGTCATTTATCAGAAAAATAAACAATCTAATGATTAATTTGTACCAGCAGCCTGTCAGAATAACAACTGAAGAGCAGCATTCAATTTCAGACCAAACACCTTGAAATTAGTTTTGCTATTTACTGTGCTTATGCTGCCCTCCGATGGAGAAATAGAAGAATGCTTATGACTGTAGAGCAATTTATAAAATCCAGGTGTGTTCTTCACATGTTGATAAAGATACTATATAACTTTATTAAAAATTAATACATGTGCAATATAAAAAACTTAAAGTACCCAGAAAACTACAAAGAAAGAAAAAAATCACCCATAATCTCACTTTATCATTAGCTCAGGATTCTGAGTTCCTGGGCAGGGGAGATAAAAAAGACCAGGGTGTACTAGTTCTTTCAGTATAAAGTCAACTTTTCTGCTATTGGAGTGCTAACCTAGAATTTTTTAAAAAATACATTTATTTATTTATGTGGCTGTGTTGGGTCTTCGTTGCTACACGTGGGCTTTCTCTAGTTGCAGCGAGCGGGGGGGGGCTACCCTTCGTTGAGGTGCGCGGGCTTCTCATTGCGGTGGCTTCTCTTGTTGCGGAGCACGGGCTGTAGGCGCACAGGCTTCAGTAGTTGTGGCTCTCGGGCTCAGGAGTTGTGGCGCTTGGGCTCAGTAGTTGTGGCTCGTGGGCTCTAGATCGCAGGCTCAGTAGTTGTGGCGCACGGACTTAGTTGCTCTGTGGCATGTGGGATCTTCCTGGACCAGGGCTCGAACCCGTGTCCCCTGCATTGGCAGTCAGATTCTTAACTACTGTGCCACGAGGGAAGTCCCTAGAATTTGGTTTTGATACTCGATTTTTGCTTTGTTTACCTATCTTCAAGCCTCTAGTTTTACAAATACCTAGTAATTTGACCCTTGTTCAGAGAATGCTTCAAGTTCATTCTTTCTTTTTCTTTCTTTCCTTCCTTCCTTCCTTCCTCGCTCCCTCCCTCCCTCCCTCCCTTGCTCCCTCCCTCCCTCCCTCCCTCTCTCTCTCTCTCTCTCTCTCTCTCTCTTTCTTTCTTTCATACTTTTATTAAAAAAGGTTGCAGTGAACATCATATATATAATCTTGGTGAAATTATAAATATTTCTACAATATAAACTCCAGACAGGGTCTTGCTCAGTGGCTGCATGCATTTATAAATTTACTAGATATTGTCCAATTGTCCTTCAGAAAGTTGCGTCACTTTATGGTTTCACAACAATGCATGAGCACTCATTTTCCGATCGCCCATCCTCAAACTGGAGGATATCCAACTCTGTCATTGACCTTTCGGCAATTTGCAAGGTAAGAAATTATATTCCATTACTGTTTGGGCTTTCATTTCTTTTATTACGAGTGAGGTTCAACACTTCCCCCTGTTTTTTGGTAATTGGTGTTTCTTTGTACCCTTTGCTTACTTCATCTTTGTCTTCTATTGGGTTTTTCATTTTCTTTTTTCAACTTTTGATTTTGAGCTCTGCATAAATTAGGTAAATCAGCCCTTTGTCCTGTATCTTCCAAATACGTCTCAGTTGTCATTTTATAATTCCTTGTTTGTTTATTATTTATTTTTGCCATGCAAGGATTTTACATCATTACATAGAAAATTTTATAAAGTTTCCCTTTTTAGCTTCTGGACAAAGATCACTTAAAATAAGAAATTCAAATAACCGACAAAACTCTAGGAAGCTAGAGGGTGTGGTTGGAAGAAGTTGGGAGGGGGTTAGCGCCCGTGATGGGCAAAGATGAAGACAGGGTGGGTGGGGCTGCACCTGGGAGCCAAAGCAGAGAAGTCAGCCGAAGGCTTGGTCATCCCTGTGAAGCCAACGAGGACACATCTCTACAGCTGTGATTAGTGCGCTCTGGGGGCCCCATCAGGTGCTCAAAGCCACGGTCACAGGAGGGGAGCACAAGTGGGGAGATGTTGCTGCCCAGTGGGCCTTTCTCCCTTGGGCAAGAGGGCAGGGGATACTGCTTTTATTATGGCAAACATAGTATGTGGATACTGGAGAAAGAGAACTTGGTTAGTTAGTGCATGGAATATGAAAAAGTGCAGAAAAACCATGTTTAATTCCACCCCAGTTAATATTTTAGCCCATTTCCTCCCCATCTTTTTTCAGCTCATTTTGTTTTAACATTTTTATTGGAGTGTAATTGCTTTACAGTGGTGTGTTACTTTCTGCTTTATAACAAAGTGAATCAGCTACACATATACATATATCCCCATATCCCCTCCCTCTTGCGTCTCCCTCCCACCCTCCCTATCCCACCCCTCTAGGTGGTCACAAAGCACCGAGCTGACCTCCCTGTGCTATGCGGCTGCTTCCCACTAGCTATCTATTTGACATTGGGTAGTGTATATATGTCAATGCCACTCTCTCACTTCGTCCCAGCTTACCCTTCCCCCTCCCCGTGTCCTCAAGTCCATTCCCTACGTGTGCGTCTTTATTCCTGTCCTGTTCCAGGTTCATGAGAACCGTTTTTTTTTTTTTAGATTCCATATATATGTGTTAGCATATGGTATTTGTTTTTCTCTTTCTGACTTACTTCACTCTGTATGACAGTCTCTAGGTCCATCCACCTCACTACAAATAACTCAATTTCGTTTCCTTTATGGCTGAGTAATATCCCATTGTATACATGTGCCACATCTTCTTTATCCATTCATCTGTCGATGGCCACTTAGGTTGCTTCCATGTCCTGGCTATTGTAAATACTTCAGCTCATATTTTTAAAATTGGCATTATACTTCATATGCATTTTGGTTTTCATTATTCTTTTTTTTAAATTTATTTATTTTATTTTATTTATTTTTGGCTGTGTTGGGCCTTTGTTGCTGAGCGCGGGCTTTCTGTAGTTGCGGTGAGCGGGGGCTACTCTTCGCTGTGGTGTGTGGGCTTCTTATTGCAGTGGCTTCTCTTGTTACGGAGCACGGGCTCTAGGCACGCGGGCTTCAGTAGCTGTGGTGCGCTGGCTCAGTAGTTGTGCTGCACGGGCTTTGTTGCTCCGCGGCATGTGGGATCTTCCCGGACCAGGGCTCGAACCCGTGTCCCCTGCATTGCCAGGCGGATTCTTCACCACTGCACCACCAGGGAAGCCCAAGCTCTCCTTAAATTACCCGGTTTGTGCATGCCACGTGCTTCCTCTAGACACCCGGTCTGAATCAGACATAGATACACAATGTCTACAAATCGATAAGAAAAAGATAAAGAACCCAAGCAGGTAATAAACAAAGGCAATGGATTCACAAAAGACAAAACCTTGTTGCCAGTGACCACGAAGAGATGCTTAACCTCCAAGATGCTAGAAGCCATGCCTCCTACCACAAAGAGGGAGTGAGGAAATGGGACTAATTCACGACCTGCTGAATTGAAAATTGGTAATTCAGGAGTGTGATTCAGCAGTAGCCAGTAGAGCTGAAGGGGATGACCCTTTCGAATCCGCCATTCCTCTTCTGGAATCCCAAACTTAATTCTTCTCTAGGTATAACAGCTAGAGAAGCTATGCGCACCTGCCCCATCAAAAGAGCAGTGATACTCGATGATTAGAAACCACCTAAATGCTTATCAATAGGGACTGTGTTACTAAATTCTATTTATAAATTATAATACCTTAAAGCAGTTAAAATTAACTAGGTCTAAATCAACAGGGGGTAAATCATAATGTTAAGCAAATATAGGACATGCCATGGTGATTACATTTATGTGTAGAATTTAAAAGCTCAGGACAATACTATATTGTTTACAGAACATACTTTTGTAATTAAAGCCTGAGATCAAGAATAGGGAAAATAAGCACCAGCTTCAGATCAGAGGTGACTTTGGGGATGGAAGGAGAGAAGTTAATGGGACATCGGGACCGCCAACCCTACCTGTAAACTTTTCTTTCTTCAAAATATCTGAAGTAAAAATGGCAGCAATTAACATCTATCAAATTCGAGTAGTGATTAATTGGGTGGTATAGTTTTCTATGTATATTTTCTACACGGGAAATCTTTCGTACTTGAAAGACAGTTAAAACACCTAAATGACCCATTTAAATCAGGGAAGCAAGGTACAAGGAGTCCACAGGCTGGAACACCAGGCGGCCTTTGAAAAGCACCATGTCAGAGAACGTAGGGAAGCAGGGATATGCTCAAGAGACATTTGATGTGAAACGTAGATTAGAAAATAATTGTATGGGGGACTTTTTGTCAGCAGACTTTTTAAAAAAAATGTACCTTCCTCTTTTCGTCACACCTAGAAATGTGAAGATAAATGCCAGATGGTCCCTGATTATAGGTGACTTGTCTTTTCTCCTATATATCAGTTTTGACAATGAATATGTAGTCATTTATCAGAAAAATAAACAATCTAATGATTAATTTGTACCAGCAGCCTGTCAGAATAACAACTGAAGAGCAGCATTCAATTTCAGACCAAACACCTTGAAATTAGTTTTGCTATTTACTGTGCTTATGCTGCCCTCCGATGGAGAAATAGAAGAATGCTTATGACTGTAGAGCAATTTATAAAATCCAGGTGTGTTCTTCACATGTTGATAAAGATACTATATAACTTTATTAAAAATTAATACATGTGCAATATAAAAAACTTAAAGTACCCAGAAAACTACAAAGAAAGAAAAAAATCACTCATAATCTCACTTTATCATTAGCTCAGGATTCTGAGTTCCTGGGCAGGGGAGATAAAAAAGACCAGGGTGTACTAGTTCTTTCAGTATAAAGTCAACTTTTCTGCTATTGGAGTGCTAACCTAGAATTTTATTTTTAAAATACATTTATTTATTTATTTATTTATGTGGCTGTGTTGGGTCTTTGTTGCTGCGCGCAGGCTTTCTCTAGTTGCGGTGAGCGGGGGTACTCTTCGCTGTGGTGTGTGGGCTTCTTATTGCAGTGGCTTCTCTTGTTACAGAGCACGGGCTCTAGGCACGCGGGCTTCAGTAGTTGTGGTGCGCTGGCTCAGTAGTTGTGCTGCACGGGCTTTGTTGCTCCGCGGCATGTGGGATCTTCCCGGACCAGGGCTCGAACCCGTGTCCCCTGCATTGCCAGGCGGATTCTTCACCACTGCACCACCAGGGAAGCCCAAGCTCTCCTTAAATTACCCGGTTTGTGCATGCCACGTGCTTCCTCTAGACACCCGGTCTGAATCAGACATAGATACACAATGTCTACAAATCGATAAGAAAAAGATAAAGAACCCAAGCAGGTAATAAACAAAGGCAATGGATTCACAAAAGACAAAACCTTGTTGCCAGTGACCACGAAGAGATGCTTAACCTCCAAGATGCTAGAAGCCATGCCTCCTACCACAAAGAGGGAGTGAGGAAATGGGACTAATTCACGACCTGCTGAATTGAAAATTGGTAATTCAGGAGTGTGATTCAGCAGTAGCCAGTAGAGCTGAAGGGGATGACCCTTTCGAATCCGCCATTCCTCTTCTGGAATCCCAAACTTAATTCTTCTCTAGGTATAACAGCTAGAGAAGCTATGCGCACCTGCCCCATCAAAAGAGCAGTGATACTCGATGATTAGAAACCACCTAAATGCTTATCAATAGGGAATGTGTTACTAAATTCTATTTATAAATTATAATACCTTAAAGCAGTTAAAATTAACTAGGTCTAAATCAACAGGGGGTAAATCATAATGTTAAGCAAATATAAGACATGCCATAGTGATTACATTTATGTGAGAATTTAAAAGCTCAGGACAATACTATATTGTTTACAGAACATACTTTTGTAATTAAAGCCTGAGATCAAGGATAGGGAAAATAAGCACCAGCTTCAGATCAGAGGTGACTTTGGGGATGGAAGGAGAGAAGTTAATTGGACATCGGGACCTCCAACCCTACCTGTAAACTTTTCTTTCTTCAAAATATCTGAAGTAAAAATGGCAACAATTAACATCTATCAAATTCGAGTAGTGATTAATTGGGTGGTATAGTTTTCTATGTATATTTTCTACACGGGAAATCTTTCGTACTTGAAAGACAGTTAAAACACCTAAATGACCCATTTAAATCAGGGAAGCAAGGTACAAGGAATCCACAGGCTGGAATACCAGGCGGCCTTTGAAAAGCACCATGTCAGAGAACGTAGGGAAGCAGGGAGATGCTCAAGAGACATTTGATGTGAAACGTAGATTAGAAAATAATTGTATGGGGGACTTTTTGTCAGCAGACTTTTAAAAAAAAAGGTACCTTCCTCTTTTCGTCACACCTAGAAATGTGAAGATAAATGCCAGATGGTCCCTGATTATAGGTGACTTGTCTTTTCTCCTATATATCAGTTTTGACAATGAATATGTAGTCATTTATCAGAAAAATAAACAATCTAATGATTAATTTGTACCAGCAGCCTGTCAGAATAACAACTGAAGAGCAGCATTCAATTTCAGACCAAACACCTTGAAATTAGTTTTGCTATTTACTGTGCTTATGCTGCCCTCCGATGGAGAAATAGAAGAATGCTTATGACTGTAGAACAATTTATAAAATCCAGGTGTGTTCTTCACATGTTGATAAAGATACTATATAACTTTATTAAAAATTAATACATGTGCAATATAAAAAACTTAAAGTACCCAGAAAACTACAAAGAAAGAAAAAAATCACCCATAATCTCACTTTATCATTAGCTCAGGATTCTGAGTTCCTGGGCAGGGGAGATAAAAAAGACCAGGGTGTACTAGTTCTTTCAGTATAAAGTCAACTTTTCTGCTATTGGAGTGCTAACCTAGAATTTTTTAAAAAATACATTTATTTATTTATGTGGCTGTGTTGGGTCTTCGTTGCTACACATGGGCTTTCTCTAGTTGCAGCGAGCGGGGGGGGGGCTACTCTTCGTTGAGGTGTGCGGGCTTCTCATTGCGGTGGCTTCTCTTGTTGCGGAGCACGGGCTGTAGGCGCACAGGCTTCAGTAGTTGTGGCTCTCGGGCTCAGGAGTTGTGGCGCTTGGGCTCAGTAGTTGTGGCTCGTGGGCTCTAGATCGCAGGCTCAGTAGTTGTGGCGCACGGACTTAGTTGCTCTGTGGCATGTGGGATCTTCCTGGACCAGGGCTCGAACCCGTGTCCCCTGCATTGGCAGTCAGATTCTTAACTACTGTGCCACGAGGGAAGTCCCTAGAATTTGGTTTTGATACTCGATTTTTGCTTTGTTTACCTATCTTCAAGCCTCTAATTTTACAAATACCTAGTAATTTGACCCTTGTTCAGAGAATGCTTCAAGTTCATTCTTTCTTTTTCTTTCTTTCCTTCCTTCCTTCCTTCCTCGCTCCCTCCCTCCCTCCCTCCCTCGCTCCCTCTCTCTCTCTCTCTCTCTCTTTCTTTCTTTCATACTTTTATTAAAAAAGGTTGCAGTGAACATCATATATATAATCTTGGTGAAAGTATAAATATTTCTACAATATAAACTCCAAACAGGGTCTTGCTCAGTGGCTGCATGCATTTATAAATTTACTAGATATTGTCCAATTGTCCTTCAGAAAGTTGCGTCACTTTATGGTTTCACAACAATGCATGAGCACTCATTTTCCGATCGCCCATCCTCAAACTGGAGGATATCCAACTCTGTCATTGACCTTTCGGCAATTTGCAAGGTAAGAAATTATATTCCATTACTGTTTGGGCTTTCATTTCTTTTATTACGAGTGAGGTTCAACACTTCCCCCTGTTTTTTGGTAATTGGTGTTTCTTTGTACCCTTTGCTTACTTCATCTTTGTCTTCTATTGGGTTTTTCATTTTCTTTTTTCAACTTTTGATTTTGAGCTCTGCATAAATTAGGTAAATCAGCCCTTTGTCCTGTATCTTCCAAATATGTCTCAGTTGTCATTTTATAATTCCTTGTTTGTTTATTATTTATTTTTGCCATGCAAGGATTTTACATCATTACATAGAAAATTTTATAAAGTTTCCCTTTTTAGCTTCTGGACAAAGATCACTTAAAATAAGAAATTCAAATAACCGACAAAACTCTAGGAAGCTAGAGGGTGTGGTTGGAAGAAGTTGGGAGGGGGTTAGCGCCCGTGATGGGCAAAGATGAAGACAGGGTGGGTGGGGCTGCACCTGGGAGCCAAAGCAGAGAAGTCAGCCGAAGGCTTGGTCATCCCTGTGAAGCCAACGAGGACACATCTCTACAGCTGTGATTAGAGCGCTCTGGGGGCCCCATCAGGTGCTCAAAGCCACGGTCACAGGAGGGGAGCACAAGTGGGGAGATGTTGCTGCCCAGTGGGCCTTTCTCCCTTGGGCAAGAGGGCAGGTGATACTGTTTTTATTATGGCAAACATAGTATGTGGATACTGGAGAAAGAGAACTTGGTTAGTTAGTGCATGGAATATGAAAAAGTGAAGAAAAACCATGTTTAATTCCACCCCAGTTAATATTTTAGCCCATTTCCTCCCCATCTTTTTTCAGCTCATTTTGTTTTAACATTTTTATTGGAGTGTAATTGCTTTACAGTGGTGTGTTACTTTCTGCTTTATAACAAAGTGAATCAGCTACACATATACATATATCCCCATATCCCCTCCCTCTTGCGTCTCCCTCCCACCCTCCCTATCCCACCCCTCTAGGTGGTCACAAAGCACCGAGCTGACCTCCCTGTGCTATGCGGCTGCTTCCCACTAGCTATCTATTTGACGTTGGGTAGTGTATATATGTCAATGCCACTCTCTCACTTCGTCCCAGCTTACCCTTCCCCCTCCCCGTGTCCTCAAGTCCATTCTCTACGTCTGCGTCTTTATTCCTGTCCTGTTCCAGGTTCATGAGAACCGTTTTTTTTTTTTAGATTCCATATATATGTGTTAGCATATGGTATTTGTTTTTCTCTTTCTGACTTACTTCACTCTGTATGACAGTCTCTAGGTCCATCCACCTCACTACAAATAACTCAATTTCGTTTCCTTTATGGCTGAGTAATATCCCATTGTATACATGTGCCACATCTTCTTTATCCATTCATCTGTCGATGGCCACTTAGGTTGCTTCCATGTCCTGGCTATTGTAAATACTTCAGCTCATATTTTTAAAGTTGGCATTATACTTCATATGCATTTTGGTTTTCATTATTCTTTTTTTAAAATTTATTTATTTTATTTTATTTATTTTTGGCTGTGTTGGGCCTTTGTTGCTGAGCGCGGGCTTTCTGTAGTTGCGGTGAGCGGGGGCTACTCTTCGCTGTGGTGTGTGGGCTTCTTATTGCAGTGGCTTCTCTTGTTACGGAGCACGGGCTCTAGGCACGCGGGCTTCAGTAGTTGTGGTGCGCTGGCTCAGTAGTTGTGCTGCACGGGCTTTGTTGCTCCGCGGCATGTGGGATCTTCCCGGACCAGGGCTCGAACCCGTGTCCCCTGCATTGCCAGGCGGATTCTTCACCACTGCACCACCAGGGAAGCCCAAGCTCTCCTTAAATTACCCGGTTTGTGCATGCCACGTGCTTCCTCTAGACACCCGGTCTGAATCAGACATAGATACACAATGTCTACAAATCGATAAGAAAAAGATAAAGAACCCAAGCAGGTAATAAACAAAGGCAATGGATTCACAAAAGACAAAACCTTGTTGCCAGTGACCACGAAGAGATGCTTAACCTCCAAGATGCTAGAAGCCATGCCTCCTACCACAAAGAGGGAGTGAGGAAATGGGACTAATTCACGACCCGCTGAATTG
Organism: Balaenoptera acutorostrata; assembly: GCF_949987535.1. Classification (NCBI taxonomy): domain Eukaryota; kingdom Metazoa; phylum Chordata; class Mammalia; order Artiodactyla; family Balaenopteridae; genus Balaenoptera; species Balaenoptera acutorostrata. Next base: position 11,490 of record NW_026645638.1, read on the forward strand.
AAAATTGGTAATTCAGGAGTGTGATTCAGCAGTAGCCAGTAGAGCTGAAGGGGATGACCCTTTCGAATCCGCCATTCCTCTTCTGGAATCCCAAACTTAATTCTTCTCTAGGTATAACAGCTAGAGAAGCTATGCGCACCTGCCCCATCAAAAGAGCAGTGATACTCGATGATTAGAAACCACCTAAATGCTTATCAATAGGGAATGTGTTACTAAATTCTATTTATAAATTATAATACCATAAAGCAGTTAAAATTAACTAGGTCTAAATCAACAGGGGGTAAATCATAATGTTAAGCAAATATAGGACATGCCATGGTGATTACATTTATGTGTAGAATTTAAAAGCTCAGGACAATACTATATTGTTTACAGAACATACTTTTGTAATTAAAGCCTGAGATCAAGAATAGGGAAAATAAGCACCAGCTTCAGATCAGAGGTGACTTTGGGGATGGAAGGAGAGAAGTTAATGGGACATCGGGACCGCCAACCCTACCTGTAAACTTTTCTTTCTTCAAAATATCTGAAGTAAAAATGGCAACAATTAACATCTATCAAATTCGAGTAGTGATTAATTGGGTGGTATAGTTTTCTATGTATATTTTCTACACGGGAAATCTTTCGTACTTGAAAGACAGTTAAAACACCTAAATGACCCATTTAAATCAGGGAAGCAAGGTACAAGGAGTCCAAAGGCTGGAACACCAGGCGGCCTTTAAAAACCACCATGTCAGAGAACGTAGGGAAGCAGGGAAATGCTCGAGACATTTGATGTGAAACGTAGATTAGAAAATAAGTGTATGGGGGACTTTTTGTCAGCAGACTTTTAAAAAAAAAGGTACCTTCCTCTTTTCGTCACACCTAGAAATGTGAAGATAAATGCCAGATGGTCCCTGATTATAGGTGACTTGTCTTTTCTCCTATATATCAGTTTTGACAATGAATATGTAGTCATTTATCAGAAAAATAAACAATCTAATGATTAATTTGTACCAGCAGCCTGTCAGAATAACAACTGAAGAGCAGCATTCAATTTCAGACCAAACACCTTGAAATTAGTTTTGCTATTTACTGTGCTTATGCTGCCCTCCGATGGAGAAATAGAAGAATGCTTATGACTGTAGAGCAATTTATAAAATCCAGGTGTGTTCTTCACATGTTGATAAAGATACTATATAACTTTATTAAAAATTAATACATGTGCAATATAAAAAACTTAAAGTACCCAGAAAACTACAAAGAAAGAAAAAAATCACCCATAATCTCACTTTATCATTAGCTCAGGATTCTGAGTTCCTGGGCAGGGGAGATAAAAAAGACCAGGGTGTACTAGTTCTTTCAGTATAAAGTCAACTTTTCTGCTATTGGAGTGCTAACCTAGAATTTTTTAAAAAATACATTTATTTATTTATGTGGCTGTGTTGGGTCTTCGTTGCTACACATGGGCTTTCTCTAGTTGCAGCGAGCGGGGGGGGGGCTACTCTTCGTTGAGGTGTGCGGGCTTCTCATTGCGGTGGCTTCTCTTGTTGCGGAGCACGGGCTGTAGGCGCACAGGCTTCAGTAGTTGTGGCTCTCGGGCTCAGGAGTTGTGGCGCTTGGGCTCAGTAGTTGTGGCTCGTGGGCTCTAGATCGCAGGCTCAGTAGTTGTGGCGCACGGACTTAGTTGCTCTGTGGCATGTGGGATCTTCCTGGACCAGGGCTCGAACCCGTGTCCCCTGCATTGGCAGTCAGATTCTTAACTACTGTGCCACGAGGGAAGTCCCTAGAATTTGGTTTTGATACTCGATTTTTGCTTTGTTTACCTATCTTCAAGCCTCTAATTTTACAAATACCTAGTAATTTGACCCTTGTTCAGAGAATGCTTCAAGTTCATTCTTTCTTTTTCTTTCTTTCCTTCCTTCCTTCCTTCCTCGCTCCCTCCCTCCCTCCCTCCCTCGCTCCCTCTCTCTCTCTCTCTCTCTCTTTCTTTCTTTCATACTTTTATTAAAAAAGGTTGCAGTGAACATCATATATATAATCTTGGTGAAAGTATAAATATTTCTACAATATAAACTCCAAACAGGGTCTTGCTCAGTGGCTGCATGCATTTATAAATTTACTAGATATTGTCCAATTGTCCTTCAGAAAGTTGCGTCACTTTATGGTTTCACAACAATGCATGAGCACTCATTTTCCGATCGCCCATCCTCAAACTGGAGGATATCCAACTCTGTCATTGACCTTTCGGCAATTTGCAAGGTAAGAAATTATATTCCATTACTGTTTGGGCTTTCATTTCTTTTATTACGAGTGAGGTTCAACACTTCCCCCTGTTTTTTGGTAATTGGTGTTTCTTTGTACCCTTTGCTTACTTCATCTTTGTCTTCTATTGGGTTTTTCATTTTCTTTTTTCAACTTTTGATTTTGAGCTCTGCATAAATTAGGTAAATCAGCCCTTTGTCCTGTATCTTCCAAATATGTCTCAGTTGTCATTTTATAATTCCTTGTTTGTTTATTATTTATTTTTGCCATGCAAGGATTTTACATCATTACATAGAAAATTTTATAAAGTTTCCCTTTTTAGCTTCTGGACAAAGATCACTTAAAATAAGAAATTCAAATAACCGACAAAACTCTAGGAAGCTAGAGGGTGTGGTTGGAAGAAGTTGGGAGGGGGTTAGCGCCCGTGATGGGCAAAGATGAAGACAGGGTGGGTGGGGCTGCACCTGGGAGCCAAAGCAGAGAAGTCAGCCGAAGGCTTGGTCATCCCTGTGAAGCCAACGAGGACACATCTCTACAGCTGTGATTAGAGCGCTCTGGGGGCCCCATCAGGTGCTCAAAGCCACGGTCACAGGAGGGGAGCACAAGTGGGGAGATGTTGCTGCCCAGTGGGCCTTTCTCCCTTGGGCAAGAGGGCAGGTGATACTGTTTTTATTATGGCAAACATAGTATGTGGATACTGGAGAAAGAGAACTTGGTTAGTTAGTGCATGGAATATGAAAAAGTGAAGAAAAACCATGTTTAATTCCACCCCAGTTAATATTTTAGCCCATTTCCTCCCCATCTTTTTTCAGCTCATTTTGTTTTAACATTTTTATTGGAGTGTAATTGCTTTACAGTGGTGTGTTACTTTCTGCTTTATAACAAAGTGAATCAGCTACACATATACATATATCCCCATATCCCCTCCCTCTTGCGTCTCCCTCCCACCCTCCCTATCCCACCCCTCTAGGTGGTCACAAAGCACCGAGCTGACCTCCCTGTGCTATGCGGCTGCTTCCCACTAGCTATCTATTTGACGTTGGGTAGTGTATATATGTCAATGCCACTCTCTCACTTCGTCCCAGCTTACCCTTCCCCCTCCCCGTGTCCTCAAGTCCATTCTCTACGTCTGCGTCTTTATTCCTGTCCTGTTCCAGGTTCATGAGAACCGTTTTTTTTTTTTAGATTCCATATATATGTGTTAGCATATGGTATTTGTTTTTCTCTTTCTGACTTACTTCACTCTGTATGACAGTCTCTAGGTCCATCCACCTCACTACAAATAACTCAATTTCGTTTCCTTTATGGCTGAGTAATATCCCATTGTATACATGTGCCACATCTTCTTTATCCATTCATCTGTCGATGGCCACTTAGGTTGCTTCCATGTCCTGGCTATTGTAAATACTTCAGCTCATATTTTTAAAGTTGGCATTATACTTCATATGCATTTTGGTTTTCATTATTCTTTTTTTAAAATTTATTTATTTTATTTTATTTATTTTTGGCTGTGTTGGGCCTTTGTTGCTGAGCGCGGGCTTTCTGTAGTTGCGGTGAGCGGGGGCTACTCTTCGCTGTGGTGTGTGGGCTTCTTATTGCAGTGGCTTCTCTTGTTACGGAGCACGGGCTCTAGGCACGCGGGCTTCAGTAGTTGTGGTGCGCTGGCTCAGTAGTTGTGCTGCACGGGCTTTGTTGCTCCGCGGCATGTGGGATCTTCCCGGACCAGGGCTCGAACCCGTGTCCCCTGCATTGCCAGGCGGATTCTTCACCACTGCACCACCAGGGAAGCCCAAGCTCTCCTTAAATTACCCGGTTTGTGCATGCCACGTGCTTCCTCTAGACACCCGGTCTGAATCAGACATAGATACACAATGTCTACAAATCGATAAGAAAAAGATAAAGAACCCAAGCAGGTAATAAACAAAGGCAATGGATTCACAAAAGACAAAACCTTGTTGCCAGTGACCACGAAGAGATGCTTAACCTCCAAGATGCTAGAAGCCATGCCTCCTACCACAAAGAGGGAGTGAGGAAATGGGACTAATTCACGACCCGCTGAATTGAAAATTGGTAATTCAGGAGTGTGATTCAGCAGTAGCCAGTAGAGCTGAAGGGGATGACCCTTTCGAATCCGCCATTCCTCTTCTGGAATCCCAAACTTAATTCTTCTCTAGGTATAACAGCTAGAGAAGCTATGCGCACCTGCCCCATCAAAAGAGCAGTGATACTCGATGATTAGAAACCACCTAAATGCTTATCAATAGGGAATGTGTTACTAAATTCTATTTATAAATTATAATACCATAAAGCAGTTAAAATTAACTAGGTCTAAATCAACAGGGGGTAAATCATAATGTTAAGCAAATATAGGACATGCCATGGTGATTACATTTATGTGTAGAATTTAAAAGCTCAGGACAATACTATATTGTTTACAGAACATACTTTTGTAATTAAAGCCTGAGATCAAGAATAGGGAAAATAAGCACCAGCTTCAGATCAGAGGTGACTTTGGGGATGGAAGGAGAGAAGTTAATGGGACATCGGGACCGCCAACCCTACCTGTAAACTTTTCTTTCTTCAAAATATCTGAAGTAAAAATGGCAACAATTAACATCTATCAAATTCGAGTAGTGATTAATTGGGTGGTATAGTTTTCTATGTATATTTTCTACACGGGAAATCTTTCGTACTTGAAAGACAGTTAAAACACCTAAATGACCCATTTAAATCAGGGAAGCAAGGTACAAGGAGTCCAAAGGCTGGAACACCAGGCGGCCTTTAAAAACCACCATGTCAGAGAACGTAGGGAAGCAGGGAAATGCTCGAGACATTTGATGTGAAACGTAGATTAGAAAATAAGTGTATGGGGGACTTTTTGTCAGCAGACTTTTAAAAAAAAAGGTACCTTCCTCTTTTCGTCACACCTAGAAATGTGAAGATAAATGCCAGATGGTCCCTGATTATAGGTGACTTGTCTTTTCTCCTATATATCAGTTTTGACAATGAATATGTAGTCATTTATCAGAAAAATAAACAATCTAATGATTAATTTGTACCAGCAGCCTGTCAGAATAACAACTGAAGAGCAGCATTCAATTTCAGACCAAACACCTTGAAATTAGTTTTGCTATTTACTGTGCTTATGCTGCCCTCCGATGGAGAAATAGAAGAATGCTTATGACTGTAGAGCAATTTATAAAATCCAGGTGTGTTCTTCACATGTTGATAAAGATACTATATAACTTTATTAAAAATTAATACATGTGCAATATAAAAAACTTAAAGTACCCAGAAAACTACAAAGAAAGAAAAAAATCACTCATAATCTCACTTTATCATTAGCTCAGGATTCTGAGTTCCTGGGCAGGGGAGATAAAAAAGACCAGGGTGTACTAGTTCTTTCAGTATAAAGTCAACTTTTCTGCTATTGGAGTGCTAACCTAGAATTTTATTTTTAAAATACATTTATTTATTTATTTATTTATGTGGCTGTGTTGGGTCTTTGTTGCTGCGCGCAGGCTTTCTCTAGTTGCGGTGAGCGGGGGTACTCTTCGCTGTGGTGTGTGGGCTTCTTATTGCAGTGGCTTCTCTTGTTACAGAGCACGGGCTCTAGGCACGCGGGCTTCAGTAGTTGTGGTGCGCTGGCTCAGTAGTTGTGCTGCACGGGCTTTGTTGCTCCGCGGCATGTGGGATCTTCCCGGACCAGGGCTCGAACCCGTGTCCCCTGCATTGCCAGGCGGATTCTTCACCACTGCACCACCAGGGAAGCCCAAGCTCTCCTTAAATTACCCGGTTTGTGCATGCCACGTGCTTCCTCTAGACACCCGGTCTGAATCAGACATAGATACACAATGTCTACAAATCGATAAGAAAAAGATAAAGAACCCAAGCAGGTAATAAACAAAGGCAATGGATTCACAAAAGACAAAAGCTTGTTGCCAGTGACCACGAAGAGATGCTTAACCTCCAAGATGCTAGAAGCCATGCCTCCTACCACAAAGAGGGAGTGAGGAAATGGGACTAATTCACGACCTGCTGAATTGAAAATTGGTAATTCAGGAGTGTGATTCAGCAGTAGCCAGTAGAGCTGAAGGGGATGACCCTTTCGAATCCGCCATTCCTCTTCTGGAATCCCAAACTTAATTCTTCTCTAGGTATAACAGCTAGAGAAGCTATGCGCACCTGCCCCATCAAAAGAGCAGTGATACTCGATGATTAGAAACCACCTAAATGCTTATCAATAGGGAATGTGTTACTAAATTCTATTTATAAATTATAATACCTTAAAGCAGTTAAAATTAACTAGGTCTAAATCAACAGGGGGTAAATCATAATGTTAAGCAAATATAAGACATGCCATAGTGATTACATTTATGTGAGAATTTTAAAGCTCAGGACAATACTATATTGTTTACAGAACATACTTTTGTAATTAAAGCCTGAGATCAAGGATAGGGAAAATAAGCACCAGCTTCAGATCAGAGGTGACTTTGGGGATGGAAGGAGAGAAGTTAATTGGACATCGGGACCTCCAACCCTACCTGTAAACTTTTCTTTCTTCAAAATATCTGAAGTAAAAATGGCAACAATTAACATCTATCAAATTCGAGTAGTGATTAATTGGGTGGTATAGTTTTCTATGTATATTTTCTACACGGGAAATCTTTCGTACTTGAAAGACAGTTAAAACACCTAAATGACCCATTTAAATCAGGGAAGCAAGGTACAAGGAATCCACAGGCTGGAATACCAGGCGGCCTTTGAAAAGCACCATGTCAGAGAACGTAGGGAAGCAGGGAGATGCTCAAGAGACATTTGATGTGAAACGTAGATTAGAAAATAATTGTATGGGGGACTTTTTGTCAGCAGACTTTTAAAAAAAAAGGTACCTTCCTCTTTTCGTCACACCTAGAAATGTGAAGATAAATGCCAGATGGTCCCTGATTATAGGTGACTTGTCTTTTCTCCTATATATCAGTTTTGACAATGAATATGTAGTCATTTATCAGAAAAATAAACAATCTAATGATTAATTTGTACCAGCAGCCTGTCAGAATAACAACTGAAGAGCAGCATTCAATTTCAGACCAAACACCTTGAAATTAGTTTTGCTATTTACTGTGCTTATGCTGCCCTCCGATGGAGAAATAGAAGAATGCTTATGACTGTAGAACAATTTATAAAATCCAGGTGTGTTCTTCACATGTTGATAAAGATACTATATAACTTTATTAAAAATTAATACATGTGCAATATAAAAAACTTAAAGTACCCAGAAAACTACAAAGAAAGAAAAAAATCACCCATAATCTCACTTTATCATTAGCTCAGGATTCTGAGTTCCTGGGCAGGGGAGATAAAAAAGACCAGGGTGTACTAGTTCTTTCAGTATAAAGTCAACTTTTCTGCTATTGGAGTGCTAACCTAGAATTTTTTTAAAAATACATTTATTTATTTATGTGGCTGTGTTGGGTCTTCGTTGCTACACGTGGGCTTTCTCTAGTTGCAGCGAGCGGGGGGGGGGCTACTCTTCGTTGAGGTGTGCGGGCTTCTCATTGCGGTGGCTTCTCTTGTTGCGGAGCACGGGCTGTAGGCGCACAGGCTTCAGTAGTTGTGGCTCTCGGGCTCAGGAGTTGTGGCGCTTGGGCTCAGTAGTTGTGGCTCGTGGGCTCTAGATCGCAGGCTCAGTAGTTGTGGCGCACGGACTTAGTTGCTCTGTGGCATGTGGGATCTTCCTGGACCAGGGCTCGAACCCGTGTCCCCTGCATTGGCAGTCAGATTCTTAACTACTGTGCCACGAGGGAAGTCCCTAGAATTTGGTTTTGATACTCGATTTTTGCTTTGTTTACCTATCTTCAAGCCTCTAATTTTACAAATACCTAGTAATTTGACCCTTGTTCAGAGAATGCTTCAAGTTCATTCTTTCTTTTTCTTTCTTTCCTTCCTTCCTTCCTTCCTCCCTCCCTCCCTCCCTCCCTCCCTCGCTCCCTCTCTCTCTCTCTCTCTCTCTCTCTCTCTCTCTTTCTTTCATACTTTTATTAAAAAAGGTTGCAGTGAACATCATATATATAATCTTGGTGAAATTATAAATATTTCTACAATATAAACTCCAAACAGGGTCTTGCTCAGTGGCTGCATGCATTTATAAATTTACTAGATATTGTCCAATTGTCCTTCAGAAAGTTGCGTCACTTTATGGTTTCACAACAATGCATGAGCACTCATTTTCCGATCGCCCATCCTCAAACTGGAGGATATCCAACTCTGTCATTGACCTTTCGGCAATTTGCAAGGTAAGAAATTATATTCCATTACTGTTTGGGCTTTCATTTCTTTTATTACGAGTGAGGTTCAACACTTCCCCCTGTTTTTTGGTAATTGGTGTTTCTTTGTACCCTTTGCTTACTTCATCTTTGTCTTCTATTGGGTTTTTCATTTTCTTTTTTCAACTTTTGATTTTGAGCTCTGCATAAATTAGGTAAATCAGCCCTTTGTCCTGTATCTTCCAAATATGTCTCAGTTGTCATTTTATAATTCCTTGTTTGTTTATTATTTATTTTTGCCATGCAAGGATTTTACATCATTACATAGAAAATTTTATAAAGTTTCCCTTTTTAGCTTCTGGACAAAGATCACTTAAAATAAGAAATTCAAATAACCGACAAAACTCTAGGAAGCTAGAGGGTGTGGTTGGAAGAAGTTGGGAGGGGGTTAGCGCCCGTGATGGGCAAAGATGAAGACAGGGTGGGTGGGGCTGCACCTGGGAGCCAAAGCAGAGAAGTCAGCCGAAGGCTTGGTCATCCCTGTGAAGCCAACGAGGACACATCTCTACAGCTGTGATTAGAGCGCTCTGGGGGCCCCATCAGGTGCTCAAAGCCACGGTCACAGGAGGGGAGCACAAGTGGGGAGATGTTGCTGCCCAGTGGGCCTTTCTCCCTTGGGCAAGAGGGCAGGTGATACTGCTTTTATTATGGCAAACATAGTATGTGGATACTGGAGAAAGAGAACTTGGTTAGTTAGTGCATGGAATATGAAAAAGTGAAGAAAAACCATGTTTAATTCCACCCCAGTTAATATTTTAGCCCATTTCCTCCCCATCTTTTTTCAGCTCATTTTGTTTTAACATTTTTATTGGAGTGTAATTGCTTTACAGTGGTGTGTTACTTTCTGCTTTATAACAAAGTGAATCAGCTACACATATACATATATCCCCATATCCCCTCCCTCTTGCGTCTCCCTCCCACCCTCCCTATCCCACCCCTCTAGGTGGTCACAAAGCACCGAGCTGACCTCCCTGTGCTATGCGGCTGCTTCCCACTAGCTATCTATTTGACGTTGGGTAGTGTATATATGTCAATGCCACTCTCTCACTTCGTCCCAGCTTACCCTTCCCCCTCCCCGTGTCCTCAAGTCCATTCTCTACGTCTGCGTCTTTATTCCTGTCCTGTTCCAGGTTCATGAGAACCGTTTTTTTTTTTTAGATTCCATATATATGTGTTAGCATATGGTATTTGTTTTTCTCTTTCTGACTTACTTCACTCTGTATGACAGTCTCTAGGTCCATCCACCTCACTACAAATAACTCAATTTCGTTTCCTTTATGGCTGAGTAATATCCCATTGTATACATGTGCCACATCTTCTTTATCCATTCATCTGTCGATGGCCACTTAGGTTGCTTCCATGTCCTGGCTATTGTAAATACTTCAGCTCATATTTTTAAAGTTGGCATTATACTTCATATGCATTTTGGTTTTCATTATTCTTTTTTTAAAATTTATTTATTTTATTTTATTTATTTTTGGCTGTGTTGGGCCTTTGTTGCTGAGCGCGGGCTTTCTGTAGTTGCGGTGAGCGGGGGCTACTCTTCGCTGTGGTGTGTGGGCTTCTTATTGCAGTGGCTTCTCTTGTTACGGAGCACGGGCTCTAGGCACGCGGGCTTCAGTAGTTGTGGTGCGCTGGCTCAGTAGTTGTGCTGCACGGGCTTTGTTGCTCCGCGGCATGTGGGATCTTCCCGGACCAGGGCTCGAACCCGTGTCCCCTGCATTGCCAGGCGGATTCTTCACCACTGCACCACCAGGGAAGCCCAAGCTCTCCTTAAATTACCCGGTTTGTGCATGCCACGTGCTTCCTCTAGACACCCGGTCTGAATCAGACATAGATACACAATGTCTACAAATCGATAAGAAAAAGATAAAGAACCCAAGCAGGTAATAAACAAAGGCAATGGATTCACAAAAGACAAAACCTTGTTGCCAGTGACCACGAAGAGATGCTTAACCTCCAAGATGCTAGAAGCCATGCCTCCTACCACAAAGAGGGAGTGAGGAAATGGGACTAATTCACGACCCGCTGAATTGAAAATTGGTAATTCAGGAGTGTGATTCAGCAGTAGCCAGTAGAGCTGAAGGGGATGACCCTTTCGAATCCGCCATTCCTCTTCTGGAATCCCAAACTTAATTCTTCTCTAGGTATAACAGCTAGAGAAGCTATGCGCACCTGCCCCATCAAAAGAGCAGTGATACTCGATGATTAGAAACCACCTAAATGCTTATCAATAGGGAATGTGTTACTAAATTCTATTTATAAATTATAATACCATAAAGCAGTTAAAATTAACTAGGTCTAAATCAACAGGGGGTAAATCATAATGTTAAGCAAATATAGGACATGCCATGGTGATTACATTTATGTGTAGAATTTAAAAGCTCAGGACAATACTATATTGTTTACAGAACATACTTTTGTAATTAAAGCCTGAGATCAAGAATAGGGAAAATAAGCACCAGCTTCAGATCAGAGGTGACTTTGGGGATGGAAGGAGAGAAGTTAATGGGACATCGGGACCGCCAACCCTACCTGTAAACTTTTCTTTCTTCAAAATATCTGAAGTAAAAATGGCAACAATTAACATCTATCAAATTCGAGTAGTGATTAATTGGGTGGTATAGTTTTCTATGTATATTTTCTACACGGGAAATCTTTCGTACTTGAAAGACAGTTAAAACACCTAAATGACCCATTTAAATCAGGGAAGCAAGGTACAAGGAGTCCAAAGGCTGGAACACCAGGCGGCCTTTAAAAACCACCATGTCAGAGAACGTAGGGAAGCAGGGAAATGCTCGAGACATTTGATGTGAAACGTAGATTAGAAAATAAGTGTATGGGGGACTTTTTGTCAGCAGACTTTTAAAAAAAAAGGTACCTTCCTCTTTTCGTCACACCTAGAAATGTGAAGATAAATGCCAGATGGTCCCTGATTATAGGTGACTTGTCTTTTCTCCTATATATCAGTTTTGACAATGAATATGTAGTCATTTATCAGAAAAATAAACAATCTAATGATTAATTTGTACCAGCAGCCTGTCAGAATAACAACTGAAGAGCAGCATTCAATTTCAGACCAAACACCTTGAAATTAGTTTTGCTATTTACTGTGCTTATGCTGCCCTCCGATGGAGAAATAGAAGAATGCTTATGACTGTAGAGCAATTTATAAAATCCAGGTGTGTTCTTCACATGTTGATAAAGATACTATATAACTTTATTAAAAATTAATACATGTGCAATATAAAAAACTTAAAGTACCCAGAAAACTACAAAGAAAGAAAAAAATCACTCATAATCTCACTTTATCATTAGCTCAGGATTCTGAGTTCCTGGGCAGGGGAGATAAAAAAGACCAGGGTGTACTAGTTCTTTCAGTATAAAGTCAACTTTTCTGCTATTGGAGTGCTAACCTAGAATTTTATTTTTAAAATACATTTATTTATTTATTTATTTATGTGGCTGTGTTGGGTCTTTGTTGCTGCGCGCAGGCTTTCTCTAGTTGCGGTGAGCGGGGGTACTCTTCGCTGTGGTGTGTGGGCTTCTTATTGCAGTGGCTTCTCTTGTTACAGAGCACGGGCTCTAGGCACGCGGGCTTCAGTAGTTGTGGTGCGCTGGCTCAGTAGTTGTGCTGCACGGGCTTTGTTGCTCCGCGGCATGTGGGATCTTCCCGGACCAGGGCTCGAACCCGTGTCCCCTGCATTGCCAGGCGGATTCTTCACCACTGCACCACCAGGGAAGCCCAAGCTCTCCTTAAATTACCCGGTTTGTGCATGCCACGTGCTTCCTCTAGACACCCGGTCTGAATCAGACATAGATACACAATGTCTACAAATCGATAAGAAAAAGATAAAGAACCCAAGCAGGTAATAAACAAAGGCAATGGATTCACAAAAGACAAAAGCTTGTTGCCAGTGACCACGAAGAGATGCTTAACCTCCAAGATGCTAGAAGCCATGCCTCCTACCACAAAGAGGGAGTGAGGAAATGGGACTAATTCACGACCTGCTGAATTGAAAATTGGTAATTCAGGAGTGTGATTCAGCAGTAGCCAGTAGAGCTGAAGGGGATGACCCTTTCGAATCCGCCATTCCTCTTCTGGAATCCCAAACTTAATTCTTCTCTAGGTATAACAGCTAGAGAAGCTATGCGCACCTGCCCCATCAAAAGAGCAGTGATACTCGATGATTAGAAACCACCTAAATGCTTATCAATAGGGAATGTGTTACTAAATTCTATTTATAAATTATAATACCTTAAAGCAGTTAAAATTAACTAGGTCTAAATCAACAGGGGGTAAATCATAATGTTAAGCAAATATAAGACATGCCATAGTGATTACATTTATGTGAGAATTTAAAAGCTCAGGACAATACTATATTGTTTACAGAACATACTTTTGTAATTAAAGCCTGAGATCAAGGATAGGGAAAATAAGCACCAGCTTCAGATCAGAGGTGACTTTGGGGATGGAAGGAGAGAAGTTAATTGGACATCGGGACCTCCAACCCTACCTGTAAACTTTTCTTTCTTCAAAATATCTGAAGTAAAAATGGCAACAATTAACATCTATCAAATTCGAGTAGTGATTAATTGGGTGGTATAGTTTTCTATGTATATTTTCTACACGGGAAATCTTTCGTACTTGAAAGACAGTTAAAACACCTAAATGACCCATTTAAATCAGGGAAGCAAGGTACAAGGAATCCACAGGCTGGAATACCAGGCGGCCTTTGAAAAGCACCATGTCAGAGAACGTAGGGAAGCAGGGAGATGCTCAAGAGACATTTGATGTGAAACGTAGATTAGAAAATAATTGTATGGGGGACTTTTTGTCAGCAGACTTTTAAAAAAAAAGGTACCTTCCTCTTTTCGTCACACCTAGAAATGTGAAGATAAATGCCAGATGGTCCCTGATTATAGGTGACTTGTCTTTTCTCCTATATATCAGTTTTGACAATGAATATGTAGTCATTTATCAGAAAAATAAACAATCTAATGATTAATTTGTACCAGCAGCCTGTCAGAATAACAACTGAAGAGCAGCATTCAATTTCAGACCAAACACCTTGAAATTAGTTTTGCTATTTACTGTGCTTATGCTGCCCTCCGATGGAGAAATAGAAGAATGCTTATGACTGTAGAACAATTTATAAAATCCAGGTGTGTTCTTCACATGTTGATAAAGATACTATATAACTTTATTAAAAATTAATACATGTGCAATATAAAAAACTTAAAGTACCCAGAAAACTACAAAGAAAGAAAAAAATCACCCATAATCTCACTTTATCATTAGCTCAGGATTCTGAGTTCCTGGGCAGGGGAGATAAAAAAGACCAGGGTGTACTAGTTCTTTCAGTATAAAGTCAACTTTTCTGCTATTGGAGTGCTAACCTAGAATTTTTTTAAAAATACATTTATTTATTTATGTGGCTGTGTTGGGTCTTCGTTGCTACACGTGGGCTTTCTCTAGTTGCAGCGAGCGGGGGGGGGCTACTCTTCGTTGAGGTGTGCGGGCTTCTCATTGCGGTGGCTTCTCTTGTTGCGGAGCACGGGCTGTAGGCGCACAGGCTTCAGTAGTTGTGGCTCTCGGGCTCAGGAGTTGTGGCGCTTGGGCTCAGTAGTTGTGGCTCGTGGGCTCTAGATCGCAGGCTCAGTAGTTGTGGCGCACGGACTTAGTTGCTCTGTGGCATGTGGGATCTTCCTGGACCAGGGCTCGAACCCGTGTCCCCTGCATTGGCAGTCAGATTCTTAACTACTGTGCCACGAGGGAAGTCCCTAGAATTTGGTTTTGATACTCGATTTTTGCTTTGTTTACCTATCTTCAAGCCTCTAATTTTACAAATACCTAGTAATTTGACCCTTGTTCAGAGAATGCTTCAAGTTCATTCTTTCTTTTTCTTTCTTTCCTTCCTTCCTTCCTTCCTCGCTCCCTCCCTCCCTCCCTCCCTCGCTCCCTCTCTCTCTCTCTCTCTCTCTCTCTCTCTCTCTTTCTTTCATACTTTTATTAAAAAAGGTTGCAGTGAACATCATATATATAATCTTGGTGAAATTATAAATATTTCTACAATATAAACTCCAAACAGGGTCTTGCTCAGTGGCTGCATGCATTTATAAATTTACTAGATATTGTCCAATTGTCCTTCAGAAAGTTGCGTCACTTTATGGTTTCACAACAATGCATGAGCACTCATTTTCCGATCGCCCATCCTCAAACTGGAGGATATCCAACTCTGTCATTGACCTTTCGGCAATTTGCAAGGTAAGAAATTATATTCCATTACTGTTTGGGCTTTCATTTCTTTTATTACGAGTGAGGTTCAACACTTCCCCCTGTTTTTTGGTAATTGGTGTTTCTTTGTACCCTTTGCTTACTTCATCTTTGTCTTCTATTGGGTTTTTCATTTTCTTTTTTCAACTTTTGATTTTGAGCTCTGCATAAATTAGGTAAATCAGCCCTTTGTCCTGTATCTTCCAAATATGTCTCAGTTGTCATTTTATAATTCCTTGTTTGTTTATTATTTATTTTTGCCATGCAAGGATTTTACATCATTACATAGAAAATTTTATAAAGTTTCCCTTTTTAGCTTCTGGACAAAGATCACTTAAAATAAGAAATTCAAATAACCGACAAAACTCTAGGAAGCTAGAGGGTGTGGTTGGAAGAAGTTGGGAGGGGGTTAGCGCCCGTGATGGGCAAAGATGAAGACAGGGTGGGTGGGGCTGCACCTGGGAGCCAAAGCAGAGAAGTCAGCCGAAGGCTTGGTCATCCCTGTGAAGCCAACGAGGACACATCTCTACAGCTGTGATTAGAGCGCTCTGGGGGCCCCATCAGGTGCTCAAAGCCACGGTCACAGGAGGGGAGCACAAGTGGGGAGATGTTGCTGCCCAGTGGGCCTTTCTCCCTTGGGCAAGAGGGCAGGTGATACTGCTTTTATTATGGCAAACATAGTATGTGGATACTGGAGAAAGAGAACTTGGTTAGTTAGTGCATGGAATATGAAAAAGTGCAGAAAAACCATGTTTAATTCCACCCCAGTTAATATTTTAGCCCATTTCCTCCCCATCTTTTTTCAGCTCATTTTGTTTTAACATTTTTATTGGAGTGTAATTGCTTTACAGTGGTGTGTTACTTTCTGCTTTATAACAAAGTGAATCAGCTACACATATACATATATCCCCATATCCCCTCCCTCTTGCGTCTCCCTCCCACCCTCCCTATCCCACCCCTCTAGGTGGTCACAAAGCACCGAGCTGACCTCCCTGTGCTATGCGGCTGCTTCCCACTAGCTATCTATTTGACGTTGGGTAGTGTATATATGTCAATGCCACTCTCTCACTTCGTCCCAGCTTACCCTTCCCCCTCCCCGTGTCCTCAAGTCCATTCTCTACGTCTGCGTCTTTATTCCTGTCCTGTTCCAGGTTCATGAGAACCGTTTTTTTTTTTTAGATTCCATATATATGTGTTAGCATATGGTATTTGTTTTTCTCTTTCTGACTTACTTCACTCTGTATGACAGTCTCTAGGTCCATCCACCTCACTACAAATAACTGAATTTCGTTTCCTTTATGGCTGAGTAATATCCCATTGTATACATGTGCCACATCTTCTTTATCCATTCATCTGTCGATGGCCACTTAGGTTGCTTCCATGTCCTGGCTATTGTAAATACTTCAGCTCATATTTTTAAAGTTGGCATTATACTTCATATGCATTTTGGTTTTCATTATTCTTTTTTTAAAATTTATTTATTTTATTTTATTTATTTTTGGCTGTGTTGGGCCTTTGTTGCTGAGCGCGGGCTTTCTGTAGTTGCGGTGAGCGGGGGCTACTCTTCGCTGTGGTGTGTGGGCTTCTTATTGCAGTGGCTTCTCTTGTTACGGAGCACGGGCTCTAGGCACGCGGGCTTCAGTAGTTGTGGTGCGCTGGCTCAGTAGTTGTGCTGCACGGGCTTTGTTGCTCCGCGGCATGTGGGATCTTCCCGGACCAGGGCTCGAACCCGTGTCCCCTGCATTGCCAGGCGGATTCTTCACCACTGCACCACCAGGGAAGCCCAAGCTCTCCTTAAATTACCCGGTTTGTGCATGCCACGTGCTTCCTCTAGACACCCGGTCTGAATCAGACATAGATACACAATGTCTACAAATCGATAAGAAAAAGATAAAGAACCCAAGCAGGTAATAAACAAAGGCAATGGATTCACAAAAGACAAAACCTTGTTGCCAGTGACCACGAAGAGATGCTTAACCTCCAAGATGCTAGAAGCCATGCCTCCTACCACAAAGAGGGAGTGAGGAAATGGGACTAATTCACGACCCGCTGAATTGAAAATTGGTAATTCAGGAGTGTGATTCAGCAGTAGCCAGTAGAGCTGAAGGGGATGACCCTTTCGAATCCGCCATTCCTCTTCTGGAATCCCAAACTTAATTCTTCTCTAGGTATAACAGCTAGAGAAGCTATGCGCACCTGCCCCATCAAAAGAGCAGTGATACTCGATGATTAGAAACCACCTAAATGCTTATCAATAGGGAATGTGTTACTAAATTCTATTTATAAATTATAATACCTTAAAGCAGTTAAAATTAACTAGGTCTAAATCAACAGGGGGTAAATCATAATGTTAAGCAAATATAGGACATGCCATGGTGATTACATTTATGTGTAGAATTTAAAAGCTCAGGACAATACTATATTGTTTACAGAACATACTTTTGTAATTAAAGCCTGAGATCAAGAATAGGGAAAATAAGCACCAGCTTCAGATCAGAGGTGACTTTGGGGATGGAAGGAGAGAAGTTAATGGGACATCGGGACCGCCAACCCTACCTGTAAACTTTTCTTTCTTCAAAATATCTGAAGTAAAAATGGCAACAATTAACATCTATCAAATTCGAGTAGTGATTAATTGGGTGGTATAGTTTTCTATGTATATTTTCTACACGGGAAATCTTTCGTACTTGAAAGACAGTTAAAACACCTAAATGACCCATTTAAATCAGGGAAGCAAGGTACAAGGAGTCCAAAGGCTGGAACACCAGGCGGCCTTTAAAAACCACCATGTCAGAGAACGTAGGGAAGCAGGGAAATGCTCGAGACATTTGATGTGAAACGTAGATTAGAAAATAAGTGTATGGGGGACTTTTTGTCAGCAGACTTTTAAAAAAAAAGGTACCTTCCTCTTTTCGTCACACCTAGAAATGTGAAGATAAATGCCAGATGGTCCCTGATTATAGGTGACTTGTCTTTTCTCCTATATATCAGTTTTGACAATGAATATGTAGTCATTTATCAGAAAAATAAACAATCTAATGATTAATTTGTACCAGCAGCCTGTCAGAATAACAACTGAAGAGCAGCATTCAATTTCAGACCAAACACCTTGAAATTAGTTTTGCTATTTACTGTGCTTATGCTGCCCTCCGATGGAGAAATAGAAGAATGCTTATGACTGTAGAGCAATTTATAAAATCCAGGTGTGTTCTTCACATGTTGATAAAGATACTATATAACTTTATTAAAAATTAATACATGTGCAATATAAAAAACTTAAAGTACCCAGAAAACTACAAAGAAAGAAAAAAATCACTCATAATCTCACTTTATCATTAGCTCAGGATTCTGAGTTCCTGGGCAGGGGAGATAAAAAAGACCAGGGTGTACTAGTTCTTTCAGTATAAAGTCAACTTTTCTGCTATTGGAGTGCTAACCTAGAATTTTATTTTTAAAATACATTTATTTATTTATTTATTTATGTGGCTGTGTTGGGTCTTTGTTGCTGCGCGCAGGCTTTCTCTAGTTGCGGTGAGCGGGGGTACTCTTCGCTGTGGTGTGTGGGCTTCTTATTGCAGTGGCTTCTCTTGTTACAGAGCACGGGCTCTAGGCACGCGGGCTTCAGTAGTTGTGGTGCGCTGGCTCAGTAGTTGTGCTGCACGGGCTTTGTTGCTCCGCGGCATGTGGGATCTTCCCGGACCAGGGCTCGAACCCGTGTCCCCTGCATTGCCAGGCGGATTCTTCACCACTGCACCACCAGGGAAGCCCAAGCTCTCCTTAAATTACCCGGTTTGTGCATGCCACGTGCTTCCTCTAGACACCCGGTCTGAATCAGACATAGATACACAATGTCTACAAATCGATAAGAAAAAGATAAAGAACCCAAGCAGGTAATAAACAAAGGCAATGGATTCACAAAAGACAAAAGCTTGTTGCCAGTGACCACGAAGAGATGCTTAACCTCCAAGATGCTAGAAGCCATGCCTCCTACCACAAAGAGGGAGTGAGGAAATGGGACTAATTCACGACCTGCTGAATTGAAAATTGGTAATTCAGGAGTGTGATTCAGCAGTAGCCAGTAGAGCTGAAGGGGATGACCCTTTCGAATCCGCCATTCCTCTTCTGGAATCCCAAACTTAATTCTTCTCTAGGTATAACAGCTAGAGAAGCTATGCGCACCTGCCCCATCAAAAGAGCAGTGATACTCGATGATTAGAAACCACCTAAATGCTTATCAATAGGGAATGTGTTACTAAATTCTATTTATAAATTATAATACCTTAAAGCAGTTAAAATTAACTAGGTCTAAATCAACAGGGGGTAAATCATAATGTTAAGCAAATATAGGACATGCCATGGTGATTACATTTATGTGTAGAATTTAAAAGCTCAGGACAATACTATATTGTTTACAGAACATACTTTTGTAATTAAAGCCTGAGATCAAGAATAGGGAAAATAAGCACCAGCTTCAGATCAGAGGTGACTTTGGGGATGGAAGGAGAGAAGTTAATGGGACATCGGGACAGCCAACCCTACCTGTAAACTTTTCTTTCTTCAAAATATCTGAAGTAAAAATGGCAACAATTAACATCGATCAAATTCGAGTAGTGATTAATTGGGTGGTATAGTTTTCTATGTATATTTTCTACACGGGAAATCTTTCGTACTTGAAAGACAGTTAAAACACCTAAATGACCCATTTAAATCAGGGAAGCAAGGTACAAGGAGTCCAAAGGCTGGAACACCAGGCGGCCTTTAAAAACCACCATGTCAGAGAACGTAGGGAAGCAGGGAAATGCTCGAGACATTTGATGTGAAACGTAGATTAGAAAATAAGTGTATGGGGGACTTTTTGTCAGCAGACTTTTAAAAAAAAAGGTACCTTCCTCTTTTCGTCACACCTAGAAATGTGAAGATAAATGCCAGATGGTCCCTGATTATAGGTGACTTGTCTTTTCTCCTATATATCAGTTTTGACAATGAATATGTAGTCATTTATCAGAAAAATAAACAATCTAATGATTAATTTGTACCAGCAGCCTGTCAGAATAACAACTGAAGAGCAGCATTCAATTTCAGACCAAACACCTTGAAATTAGTTTTGCTATTTACTGTGCTTATGCTGCCCTCCGATGGAGAAATAGAAGAATGCTTATGACTGTAGAGCAATTTATAAAATCCAGGTGTGTTCTTCACATGTTGATAAAGATACTATATAACTTTATTAAAAATTAATACATGTGCAGTATAAAAAACTTAAAGTACCCAGAAAACTACAAAGAAAGAAAAAAATCACTCATAATCTCACTTTATCATTAGCTCAGGATTCTGAGTTCCTGGGCAGGGGAGATAAAAAAGACCAGGGTGTACTAGTTCTTTCAGTATAAAGTCAACTTTTCTGCTATTGGAGTGCTAACCTAGAATTTTATTTTTAAAATACATTTATTTATTTATTTATTTATGTGGCTGTGTTGGGTCTTTGTTGCTGCGCGCAGGCTTTCTCTAGTTGCGGTGAGCGGGGGTACTCTTCGCTGTGGTGTGTGGGCTTCTTATTGCAGTGGCTTCTCTTGTTACGGAGCACGGGCTCTAGGCACGCGGGCTTCAGTAGTTGTGGTGCGCTGGCTCAGTAGTTGTGCTGCACGGGCTTTGTTGCTCCGCGGCATGTGGGATCTTCCCGGACCAGGGCTCGAACCCGTGTCCCCTGCATTGCCAGGCGGATTCTTCACCACTGCACCACCAGGGAAGCCCAAGCTCTCCTTAAATTACCCGGTTTGTGCATGCCACGTGCTTCCTCTAGACACCCGGTCTGAATCAGACATAGATACACAATGTCTACAAATCGATAAGAAAAAGATAAAGAACCCAAGCAGGTAATAAACAAAGGCAATGGATTCACAAAAGACAAAACCTTGTTGCCAGTGACCACGAAGAGATGCTTAACCTCCAAGATGCTAGAAGCCATGCCTCCTACCACAAAGAGGGAGTGAGGAAATGGGACTAATTCACGACCCGCTGAATTGAAAACTGGTAATTCAGGAGTGTGATTCAGCAGTAGCCAGTAGAGCTGAAGGGGATGACCCTTTCGAATCCGCCATTCCTCTTCTGGAATCCCAAACTTAATTCTTCTCTAGGTATAACAGCTAGAGAAGCTATGCGCACCTGCCCCATCAAAAGAGCAGTGATACTCGATGATTAGAAACCACCTAAATGCTTATCAATAGGGAATGTGTTACTAAATTCTATTTATAAATTATAATACCTTAAAGCAGTTAAAATTAACTAGGTCTAAATCAACAGGGGGTAAATCATAATGTTAAGCAAATATAGGACATGCCATGGTGATTACATTTATGTGTAGAATTTAAAAGCTCAGGACAATACTATATTGTTTACAGAACATACTTTTGTAATTAAAGCCTGAGATCAAGAATAGGGAAAATAAGCACCAGCTTCAGATCAGAGGTGACTTTGGGGATGGAAGGAGAGAAGTTAATGGGACATCGGGACCGCCAACCCTACCTGTAAACTTTTCTTTCTTCAAAATATCTGAAGTAAAAATGGCAACAATTAACATCTATCAAATTCGAGTAGTGATTAATTGGGTGGTATAGTTTTCTATGTATATTTTCTACACGGGAAATCTTTCGTACTTGAAAGACAGTTAAAACACCTAAATGACCCATTTAAATCAGGGAAGCAAGGTACAAGGAGTCCAAAGGCTGGAACACCAGGCGGCCTTTAAAAACCACCATGTCAGAGAACGTAGGGAAGCAGGGAAATGCTCGAGACATTTGATGTGAAACGTAGATTAGAAAATAATTGTATGGGGGACTTTTTGTCAGCAGACTTTTAAAAAAAAAGGTACCTTCCTCTTTTCGTCACACCTAGAAATGTGAAGATAAATGCCAGATGGTCCCTGATTATAGGTGACTTGTCTTTTCTCCTATATATCAGTTTTGACAATGAATATGTAGTCATTTATCAGAAAAATAAACAATCTAATGATTAATTTGTACCAGCAGCCTGTCAGAATAACAACTGAAGAGCAGCATTCAATTTCAGACCAAACACCTTGAAATTAGTTTTGCTATTTACTGTGCTTATGCTGCCCTCCGATGGAGAAATAGAAGAATGCTTATGACTGTAGAGCAATTTATAAAATCCAGGTGTGTTCTTCACATGTTGATAAAGATACTATATAACTTTATTAAAAATTAATACATGTGCAGTATAAAAAACTTAAAGTACCCAGAAAACTACAAAGAAAGAAAAAAATCACTCATAATCTCACTTTATCATTAGCTCAGGATTCTGAGTTCCTGGGCAGGGGAGATAAAAAAGACCAGGGTGTACTAGTTCTTTCAGTATAAAGTCAACTTTTCTGCTATTGGAGTGCTAACCTAGAATTTTATTTTTAAAATACATTTATTTATTTATTTATTTATGTGGCTGTGTTGGGTCTTTGTTGCTGCGCGCAGGCTTTCTCTAGTTGCGGTGAGCGGGGGTACTCTTCGCTGTGGTGTGTGGGCTTCTTATTGCAGTGGCTTCTCTTGTTACAGAGCACGGGCTCTAGGCACGCGGGCTTCAGTAGTTGTGGTGCGCTGGCTCAGTAGTTGTGCTGCACGGGCTTTGTTGCTCCGCGGCATGTGGGATCTTCCTGGACCAGGGCTCGAACCCGTGTCCCCTGCATTGCCAGGCGGATTCTTCACCACTGCACCACCAGGGAAGCCCAAGCTCTCCTTAAATTACCCGGTTTGTGCATGCCACGTGCTTCCTCTAGACACCCGGTCTGAATCAGACATAGATACACAATGTCTACAAATCGATAAGAAAAAGATAAAGAACCCAAGCAGGTAATAAACAAAGGCAATGGATTCACAAAAGACAAAACCTTGTTGCCAGTGACCACGAAGAGATGCTTAACCTCCAAGATGCTAGAAGCCATGCCTCCTACCACAAAGAGGGAGTGAGGAAATGGGACTAATTCACGACCCGCTGAATTGAAAATTGGTAATTCAGGAGTGTGATTCAGCAGTAGCCAGTAGAGCTGAAGGGGATGACCCTTTCGAATCCGCCATTCCTCTTCTGGAATCCCAAACTTAATTCTTCTCTAGGTATAACAGCTAGAGAAGCTATGCGCACCTGCCCCATCAAAAGAGCAGTGATACTCGATGATTAGAAACCACCTAAATGCTTATCAATAGGGAATGTGTTACTAAATTCTATTTATAAATTATAATACCTTAAAGCAGTTAAAATTAACTAGGTCTAAATCAACAGGGGGTAAATCATAATGTTAAGCAAATATAAGACATGCCATAGTGATTACATTTATGTGAGAATTTAAAAGCTCAGGACAATACTATATTGTTTACAGAACATACTTTTGTAATTAAAGCCTGAGATCAAGGATAGGGAAAATAAGCACCAGCTTCAGATAAGAGGTGACTTTGGGGATGGAAGGAGAGAAGTTAATTGGACATCGGGACCTCCAACCCTACCTGTAAACTTTTCTTTCTTCAAAATATCTGAAGTAAAAATGGCAACAATTAACATCTATCAAATTCGAGTAGTGATTAATTGGGTGGTATAGTTTTCTATGTATATTTTCTACACGGGAAATCTTTCGTACTTGAAAGACAGTTAAAACACCTAAATGACCCATTTAAATCAGGGAAGCAAGGTACAAGGAGTCCACAGGCTGGAACACCAGGCGGCCTTTGAAAAGCACCATGTCAGAGAACGTAGGGAAGCAGGGAGATGCTCAAGAGACATTTGATGTGAAACGTAGATTAGAAAATAATTGTATGGGGGACTTTTTGTCAGCAGACTTTTAAAAAAAAAGTACCTTCCTCTTTTCGTCACACCTAGAAATGTGAAGATAAATGCCAGATGGTCCCTGATTATAGGTGACTTGTCTTTTCTCCTATATATCAGTTTTGACAATGAATATGTAGTCATTTATCAGAAAAATAAACAATCTAATGATTAATTTGTACCAGCAGCCTGTCAGAATAACAACTGAAGAGCAGCATTCAATTTCAGACCAAACACCTTGAAATTAGTTTTGCTATTTACTGTGCTTATGCTGCCCTCCGATGGAGAAATAGAAGAATGCTTATGACTGTAGAACAATTTATAAAATCCAGGTGTGTTCTTCACATGTTGATAAAGATACTATATAACTTTATTAAAAATTAATACATGTGCAATATAAAAAACTTAAAGTACCCAGAAAACTACAAAGAAAGAAAAAAATCACCCATAATCTCACTTTATCATTAGCTCAGGATTCTGAGTTCCTGGGCAGGGGAGATAAAAAAGACCAGGGTGTACTAGTTCTTTCAGTATAAAGTCAACTTTTCTGCTATTGGAGTGCTAACCTAGAATTTTTTTAAAAATACATTTATTTATTTATGTGGCTGTGTTGGGTCTTCGTTGCTACACGTGGGCTTTCTCTAGTTGCAGCGAGCGGTGGGGGGCTACTCTTCGTTGAGGTGTGCGGGCTTCTCATTGCGGTGGCTTCTCTTGTTGCGGAGCACGGTCTGTAGGCGCACAGGCTTCAGTAGTTGTGGCTCTCGGGCTCAGGAGTTGTGGCGCTTGGGCTCAGTAGTTGTGGCTCGTGGGCTCTAGATCGCAGGCTCAGTAGTTGTGGCGCACGGACTTAGTTGCTCTGTGGCATGTGGGATCTTCCTGGACCAGGGCTCGAACCCGTGTCCCCTGCATTGGCAGTCAGATTCTTAACTACTGTGCCACGAGGGAAGTCCCTAGAATTTGGTTTTGATACTCGATTTTTGCTTTGTTTACCTATCTTCAAGCCTCTAATTTTACAAATACCTAGTAATTTGACCCTTGTTCAGAGAATGCTTCAAGTTCATTCTTTCTTTTTCTTTCTTTCCTTCCTTCCTTCCTTCCTCGCTCCCTCCCTCCCTCCCTCCCTCGCTCCCTCTCTCTCTCTCTCTCTCTCTCTCTCTCTTTCTTTGTTTCATACTTTTATTAAAAAAGGTTGCAGTGAACATCATATATATAATCTTGGTGAAATTATAAATATTTCTACAATATAAACTCCAGACAGGGTCTTGCTCAGTGGCTGCATGCATTTATAAATTTACTAGATATTGTCCAATTGTCCTTCAGAAAGTTGCGTCACTTTATGGTTTCACAACAATGCATGAGCACTCATTTTCCGATCGCCCATCCTCAAACTGGAGGATATCCAACTCTGTCATTGACCTTTCGGCAATTTGCAAGGTAAGAAATTATATTCCATTACTGTTTGGGCTTTCATTTCTTTTATTACGAGTGAGGTTCAACACTTCCCCCTGTTTTTTGGTAATTGGTGTTTCTTTGTACCCTTTGCTTACTTCATCTTTGTCTTCTATTGGGTTTTTCATTTTCTTTTTTCAACTTTTGATTTTTTTTTTTTTTTTTTTTTTTTTTTTTTAAAGGATTTTCTTATTTATTTATTTATTTATTTATTTATTTTTGGCTGTGTTGGGTCTTCGGTTCGTGCGAGGGCTTTCTCCAGTTGCGGCAAGCGGGGGCCACTCTTCATCGCGGTGCGGGGACCGCTCTTCATCGCGGTGCGCGGGCCTTTCTCTATCGCGGCCCCTCCCGTCGCGGGGCACAGGCTCCTGACGCGCAGGCTCAGCAATTGTGGCTCACGGGCCGAGCTGCTCCGTGGCATGTGGGATCTTCCCACACCAGGGCTCGAACCCGTGTCCCCTGCATTAGCAGGCAGATTCTCAACCACTGCGCCACCAGGGAAGCCCCTCAACTTTTGATTTTGAGCTCTGCATAAATTAGGTAAATCAGCCCTTTGTCCTGTATCTTCCAAATATGTCTCAGTTGTCATTTTATAATTCCTTGTTTGTTTATTATTTATTTTTGCCATGCAAGGATTTTACATCATTACATAGAAAATTTTATAAAGTTTCCCTTTTTAGCTTCTGGACAAAGATCACTTAAAATAAGAAATTCAAATAACCGACAAAACTCTAGGAAGCTAGAGGGTGTGGTTGGAAGAAGTTGGGAGGGGGTTAGCGCCCGTGATGGGCAAAGATGAAGACAGGGTGGGTGGGGCTGCACCTGGGAGCCAAAGCAGAGAAGTCAGCCGAAGGCTTGGTCATCCCTGTGAAGCCAACGAGGACACATCTCTACAGCTGTGATTAGAGCGCTCTGGGGGCCCCATCAGGTGCTCAAAGCCACGGTCACAGGAGGGGAGCACAAGTGGGGAGATGTTGCTGCCCAGTGGGCCTTTCTCCCTTGGGCAAGAGGGCAGGTGATACTGCTTTTATTATGGCAAACATAGTATGTGGATACTGGAGAAAGAGAACTTGGTTAGTTAGTGCATGGAATATGAAAAAGTGCAGAAAAACCATGTTTAATTCCACCCCAGTTAATATTTTAGCCCATTTCCTCCCCATCTTTTTTCAGCTCATTTTGTTTTAACATTTTTATTGGAGTGTAATTGCTTTACAGTGGTGTGTTACTTTCTGCTTTATAACAAAGTGAATCAGCTACACATATACATATATCCCCATATCCCCTCCCTCTTGCGTCTCCCTCCCACCCTCCCTATCCCACCCCTCTAGGTGGTCACAAAGCACCGAGCTGACCTCCCTGTGCTATGCGGCTGCTTCCCACTAGCTATCTATTTGACGTTGGGTAGTGTATATATGTCAATGCCACTCTCTCACTTCGTCCCAGCTTACCCTTCCCCCTCCCCGTGTCCTCAAGTCCATTCTCTACGTCTGCGTCTTTATTCCTGTCCTGTTCCAGGTTCATGAGAACCGTTTTTTTTTTTTAGATTCCATATATATGTGTTAGCATATGGTATTTGTTTTTCTCTTTCTGACTTACTTCACTCTGTATGACAGTCTCTAGGTCCATCCACCTCACTACAAATAACTGAATTTCGTTTCCTTTATGGCTGAGTAATATCCCATTGTATACATGTGCCACATCTTCTTTATCCATTCATCTGTCGATGGCCACTTAGGTTGCTTCCATGTCCTGGCTATTGTAAATACTTCAGCTCATATTTTTAAAGTTGGCATTATACTTCATATGCATTTTGGTTTTCATTATTCTTTTTTTAAAATTTATTTATTTTATTTTATTTATTTTTGGCTGTGTTGGGCCTTTGTTGCTGAGCGCGGGCTTTCTGTAGTTGCGGTGAGCGGGGGCTACTCTTCGCTGTGGTGTGTGGGCTTCTTATTGCAGTGGCTTCTCTTGTTACGGAGCACGGGCTCTAGGCACGCGGGCTTCAGTAGTTGTGGTGCGCTGGCTCAGTAGTTGTGCTGCACGGGCTTTGTTGCTCCGCGGCATGTGGGATCTTCCCGGACCAGGGCTCGAACCCGTGTCCCCTGCATTGCCAGGCGGATTCTTCACCACTGCACCACCAGGGAAGCCCAAGCTCTCCTTAAATTACCCGGTTTGTGCATGCCACGTGCTTCCTCTAGACACCCGGTCTGAATCAGACATAGATACACAATGTCTACAAATCGATAAGAAAAAGATAAAGAACCCAAGCAGGTAATAAACAAAGGCAATGGATTCACAAAAGACAAAACCTTGTTGCCAGTGACCACGAAGAGATGCTTAACCTCCAAGATGCTAGAAGCCATGCCTCCTACCACAAAGAGGGAGTGAGGAAATGGGACTAATTCACGACCCGCTGAATTGAAAACTGGTAATTCAGGAGTGTGATTCAGCAGTAGCCAGTAGAGCTGAAGGGGATGACCCTTTCGAATCCGCCATTCCTCTTCTGGAATCCCAAACTTAATTCTTCTCTAGGTATAACAGCTAGAGAAGCTATGCGCACCTGCCCCATCAAAAGAGCAGTGATACTCGATGATTAGAAACCACCTAAATGCTTATCAATAGGGAATGTGTTACTAAATTCTATTTATAAATTATAATACCTTAAAGCAGTTAAAATTAACTAGGTCTAAATCAACAGGGGGTAAATCATAATGTTAAGCAAATATAGGACATGCCATGGTGATTACATTTATGTGTAGAATTTAAAAGCTCAGGACAATACTATATTGTTTACAGAACATACTTTTGTAATTAAAGCCTGAGATCAAGAATAGGGAAAATAAGCACCAGCTTCAGATCAGAGGTGACTTTGGGGATGGAAGGAGAGAAGTTAATGGGACATCGGGACCGCCAACCCTACCTGTAAACTTTTCTTTCTTCAAAATATCTGAAGTAAAAATGGCAACAATTAACATCTATCAAATTCGAGTAGTGATTAATTGGGTGGTATAGTTTTCTATGTATATTTTCTACACGGGAAATCTTTCGTACTTGAAAGACAGTTAAAACACCTAAATGACCCATTTAAATCAGGGAAGCAAGGTACAAGGAGTCCAAAGGCTGGAACACCAGGCGGCCTTTAAAAACCACCATGTCAGAGAACGTAGGGAAGCAGGGAAATGCTCGAGACATTTGATGTGAAACGTAGATTAGAAAATAATTGTATGGGGGACTTTTTGTCAGCAGACTTTTAAAAAAAAAGGTACCTTCCTCTTTTCGTCACACCTAGAAATGTGAAGATAAATGCCAGATGGTCCCTGATTATAGGTGACTTGTCTTTTCTCCTATATATCAGTTTTGACAATGAATATGTAGTCATTTATCAGAAAAATAAACAATCTAATGATTAATTTGTACCAGCAGCCTGTCAGAATAACAACTGAAGAGCAGCATTCAATTTCAGACCAAACACCTTGAAATTAGTTTTGCTATTTACTGTGCTTATGCTGCCCTCCGATGGAGAAATAGAAGAATGCTTATGACTGTAGAGCAATTTATAAAATCCAGGTGTGTTCTTCACATGTTGATAAAGATACTATATAACTTTATTAAAAATTAATACATGTGCAGTATAAAAAACTTAAAGTACCCAGAAAACTACAAAGAAAGAAAAAAATCACTCATAATCTCACTTTATCATTAGCTCAGGATTCTGAGTTCCTGGGCAGGGGAGATAAAAAAGACCAGGGTGTACTAGTTCTTTCAGTATAAAGTCAACTTTTCTGCTATTGGAGTGCTAACCTAGAATTTTATTTTTAAAATACATTTATTTATTTATTTATTTATGTGGCTGTGTTGGGTCTTTGTTGCTGCGCGCAGGCTTTCTCTAGTTGCGGTGAGCGGGGGTACTCTTCGCTGTGGTGTGTGGGCTTCTTATTGCAGTGGCTTCTCTTGTTACAGAGCACGGGCTCTAGGCACGCGGGCTTCAGTAGTTGTGGTGCGCTGGCTCAGTAGTTGTGCTGCACGGGCTTTGTTGCTCCGCGGCATGTGGGATCTTCCTGGACCAGGGCTCGAACCCGTGTCCCCTGCATTGCCAGGCGGATTCTTCACCACTGCACCACCAGGGAAGCCCAAGCTCTCCTTAAATTACCCGGTTTGTGCATGCCACGTGCTTCCTCTAGACACCCGGTCTGAATCAGACATAGATACACAATGTCTACAAATCGATAAGAAAAAGATAAAGAACCCAAGCAGGTAATAAACAAAGGCAATGGATTCACAAAAGACAAAACCTTGTTGCCAGTGACCACGAAGAGATGCTTAACCTCCAAGATGCTAGAAGCCATGCCTCCTACCACAAAGAGGGAGTGAGGAAATGGGACTAATTCACGACCCGCTGAATTGAAAATTGGTAATTCAGGAGTGTGATTCAGCAGTAGCCAGTAGAGCTGAAGGGGATGACCCTTTCGAATCCGCCATTCCTCTTCTGGAATCCCAAACTTAATTCTTCTCTAGGTATAACAGCTAGAGAAGCTATGCGCACCTGCCCCATCAAAAGAGCAGTGATACTCGATGATTAGAAACCACCTAAATGCTTATCAATAGGGAATGTGTTACTAAATTCTATTTATAAATTATAATACCTTAAAGCAGTTAAAATTAACTAGGTCTAAATCAACAGGGGGTAAATCATAATGTTAAGCAAATATAAGACATGCCATAGTGATTACATTTATGTGAGAATTTAAAAGCTCAGGACAATACTATATTGTTTACAGAACATACTTTTGTAATTAAAGCCTGAGATCAAGGATAGGGAAAATAAGCACCAGCTTCAGATCAGAGGTGACTTTGGGGATGGAAGGAGAGAAGTTAATTGGACATCGGGACCTCCAACCCTACCTGTAAACTTTTCTTTCTTCAAAATATCTGAAGTAAAAATGGCAACAATTAACATCTATCAAATTCGAGTAGTGATTAATTGGGTGGTATAGTTTTCTATGTATATTTTCTACACGGGAAATCTTTCGTACTTGAAAGACAGTTAAAACACCTAAATGACCCATTTAAATCAGGGAAGCAAGGTACAAGGAGTCCACAGGCTGGAACACCAGGCGGCCTTTGAAAAGCACCATGTCAGAGAACGTAGGGAAGCAGGGAGATGCTCAAGAGACATTTGATGTGAAACGTAGATTAGAAAATAATTGTATGGGGGACTTTTTGTCAGCAGACTTTTAAAAAAAAAGTACCTTCCTCTTTTCGTCACACCTAGAAATGTGAAGATAAATGCCAGATGGTCCCTGATTATAGGTGACTTGTCTTTTCTCCTATATATCAGTTTTGACAATGAATATGTAGTCATTTATCAGAAAAATAAACAATCTAATGATTAATTTGTACCAGCAGCCTGTCAGAATAACAACTGAAGAGCAGCATTCAATTTCAGACCAAACACCTTGAAATTAGTTTTGCTATTTACTGTGCTTATGCTGCCCTCCGATGGAGAAATAGAAGAATGCTTATGACTGTAGAACAATTTATAAAATCCAGGTGTGTTCTTCACATGTTGATAAAGATACTATATAACTTTATTAAAAATTAATACATGTGCAATATAAAAAACTTAAAGTACCCAGAAAACTACAAAGAAAGAAAAAAATCACCCATAATCTCACTTTATCATTAGCTCAGGATTCTGAGTTCCTGGGCAGGGGAGATAAAAAAGACCAGGGTGTACTAGTTCTTTCAGTATAAAGTCAACTTTTCTGCTATTGGAGTGCTAACCTAGAATTTTTTTAAAAATACATTTATTTATTTATGTGGCTGTGTTGGGTCTTCGTTGCTACACGTGGGCTTTCTCTAGTTGCAGCGAGCGGTGGGGGGCTACTCTTCGTTGAGGTGTGCGGGCTTCTCATTGCGGTGGCTTCTCTTGTTGCGGAGCACGGTCTGTAGGCGCACAGGCTTCAGTAGTTGTGGCTCTCGGGCTCAGGAGTTGTGGCGCTTGGGCTCAGTAGTTGTGGCTCGTGGGCTCTAGATCGCAGGCTCAGTAGTTGTGGCGCACGGACTTAGTTGCTCTGTGGCATGTGGGATCTTCCTGGACCAGGGCTCGAACCCGTGTCCCCTGCATTGGCAGTCAGATTCTTAACTACTGTGCCACGAGGGAAGTCCCTAGAATTTGGTTTTGATACTCGATTTTTGCTTTGTTTACCTATCTTCAAGCCTCTAATTTTACAAATACCTAGTAATTTGACCCTTGTTCAGAGAATGCTTCAAGTTCATTCTTTCTTTTTCTTTCTTTCCTTCCTTCCTTCCTTCCTCGCTCCCTCCCTCCCTCCCTCCCTCGCTCCCTCTCTCTCTCTCTCTCTCTCTTTCTTTGTTTCATACTTTTATTAAAAAAGGTTGCAGTGAACATCATATATATAATCTTGGTGAAATTATAAATATTTCTACAATATAAACTCCAGACAGGGTCTTGCTCAGTGGCTGCATGCATTTATAAATTTACTAGATATTGTCCAATTGTCCTTCAGAAAGTTGCGTCACTTTATGGTTTCACAACAATGCATGAGCACTCATTTTCCGATCGCCCATCCTCAAACTGGAGGATATCCAACTCTGTCATTGACCTTTCGGCAATTTGCAAGGTAAGAAATTATATTCCATTACTGTTTGGGCTTTCATTTCTTTTATTACGAGTGAGGTTCAACACTTCCCCCTGTTTTTTGGTAATTGGTGTTTCTTTGTACCCTTTGCTTACTTCATCTTTGTCTTCTATTGGGTTTTTCATTTTCTTTTTTCAACTTTTGATTTTGAGCTCTGCATAAATTAGGTAAATCAGCCCTTTGTCCTGTATCTTCCAAATATGTCTCAGTTGTCATTTTATAATTCCTTGTTTGTTTATTATTTATTTTTGCCATGCAAGGATTTTACATCATTACATAGAAAATTTTATAAAGTTTCCCTTTTTAGCTTCTGGACAAAGATCACTTAAAATAAGAAATTCAAATAACCGACAAAACTCTAGGAAGCTAGAGGGTGTGGTTGGAAGAAGTTGGGAGGGGGTTAGCGCCCGTGATGGGCAAAGATGAAGACAGGGTGGGTGGGGCTGCACCTGGGAGCCAAAGCAGAGAAGTCAGCCGAAGGCTTGGTCATCCCTGTGAAGCCAACGAGGACACATCTCTACAGCTGTGATTAGAGCGCTCTGGGGGCCCCATCAGGTGCTCAAAGCCACGGTCACAGGAGGGGAGCACAAGTGGGGAGATGTTGCTGCCCAGTGGGCCTTTCTCCCTTGGGCAAGAGGGCAGGTGATACTGCTTTTATTATGGCAAACATAGTATGTGGATACTGGAGAAAGAGAACTTGGTTAGTTAGTGCATGGAATATGAAAAAGTGCAGAAAAACCATGTTTAATTCCACCCCAGTTAATATTTTAGCCCATTTCCTCCCCATCTTTTTTCAGCTCATTTTGTTTTAACATTTTTATTGGAGTGTAATTGCTTTACAGTGGTGTGTTACTTTCTGCTTTATAACAAAGTGAATCAGCTACACATATACATATATCCCCATATCCCCTCCCTCTTGCGTCTCCCTCCCACCCTCCCTATCCCACCCCTCTAGGTGGTCACAAAGCACCGAGCTGACCTCCCTGTGCTATGCGGCTGCTTCCCACTAGCTATCTATTTGACGTTGGGTAGTGTATATATGTCAATGCCACTCTCTCACTTCGTCCCAGCTTACCCTTCCCCCTCCCCGTGTCCTCAAGTCCATTCTCTACGTCTGCGTCTTTATTCCTGTCCTGTTCCAGGTTCATGAGAACCGTTTTTTTTTTTTAGATTCCATATATATGTGTTAGCATATGGTATTTGTTTTTCTCTTTCTGACTTACTTCACTCTGTATGACAGTCTCTAGGTCCATCCACCTCACTACAAATAACTGAATTTCGTTTCCTTTATGGCTGAGTAATATCCCATTGTATACATGTGCCACATCTTCTTTATCCATTCATCTGTCGATGGCCACTTAGGTTGCTTCCATGTCCTGGCTATTGTAAATACTTCAGCTCATATTTTTAAAGTTGGCATTATACTTCATATGCATTTTGGTTTTCATTATTCTTTTTTTAAAATTTATTTATTTTATTTTATTTATTTTTGGCTGTGTTGGGCCTTTGTTGCTGAGCGCGGGCTTTCTGTAGTTGCGGTGAGCGGGGGCTACTCTTCGCTGTGGTGTGTGGGCTTCTTATTGCAGTGGCTTCTCTTGTTACGGAGCACGGGCTCTAGGCACGCGGGCTTCAGTAGTTGTGGTGCGCTGGCTCAGTAGTTGTGCTGCACGGGCTTTGTTGCTCCGCGGCATGTGGGATCTTCCCGGACCAGGGCTCGAACCCGTGTCCCCTGCATTGCCAGGCGGATTCTTCACCACTGCACCACCAGGGAAGCCCAAGCTCTCCTTAAATTACCCGGTTTGTGCATGCCACGTGCTTCCTCTAGACACCCGGTCTGAATCAGACATAGATACACAATGTCTACAAATCGATAAGAAAAAGATAAAGAACCCAAGCAGGTAATAAACAAAGGCAATGGATTCACAAAAGACAAAACCTTGTTGCCAGTGACCACGAAGAGATGCTTAACCTCCAAGATGCTAGAAGCCATGCCTCCTACCACAAAGAGGGAGTGAGGAAATGGGACTAATTCACGACCCGCTGAATTGAAAACTGGTAATTCAGGAGTGTGATTCAGCAGTAGCCAGTAGAGCTGAAGGGGATGACCCTTTCGAATCCGCCATTCCTCTTCTGGAATCCCAAACTTAATTCTTCTCTAGGTATAACAGCTAGAGAAGCTATGCGCACCTGCCCCATCAAAAGAGCAGTGATACTCGATGATTAGAAACCACCTAAATGCTTATCAATAGGGAATGTGTTACTAAATTCTATTTATAAATTATAATACCTTAAAGCAGTTAAAATTAACTAGGTCTAAATCAACAGGGGGTAAATCATAATGTTAAGCAAATATAGGACATGCCATGGTGATTACATTTATGTGTAGAATTTAAAAGCTCAGGACAATACTATATTGTTTACAGAACATACTTTTGTAATTAAAGCCTGAGATCAAGAATAGGGAAAATAAGCACCAGCTTCAGATCAGAGGTGACTTTGGGGATGGAAGGAGAGAAGTTAATGGGACATCGGGACCGCCAACCCTACCTGTAAACTTTTCTTTCTTCAAAATATCTGAAGTAAAAATGGCAACAATTAACATCTATCAAATTCGAGTAGTGATTAATTGGGTGGTATAGTTTTCTATGTATATTTTCTACACGGGAAATCTTTCGTACTTGAAAGACAGTTAAAACACCTAAATGACCCATTTAAATCAGGGAAGCAAGGTACAAGGAGTCCAAAGGCTGGAACACCAGGCGGCCTTTAAAAACCACCATGTCAGAGAACGTAGGGAAGCAGGGAAATGCTCGAGACATTTGATGTGAAACGTAGATTAGAAAATAATTGTATGGGGGACTTTTTGTCAGCAGACTTTTAAAAAAAAAGGTACCTTCCTCTTTTCGTCACACCTAGAAATGTGAAGATAAATGCCAGATGGTCCCTGATTATAGGTGACTTGTCTTTTCTCCTATATATCAGTTTTGACAATGAATATGTAGTCATTTATCAGAAAAATAAACAATCTAATGATTAATTTGTACCAGCAGCCTGTCAGAATAACAACTGAAGAGCAGCATTCAATTTCAGACCAAACACCTTGAAATTAGTTTTGCTATTTACTGTGCTTATGCTGCCCTCCGATGGAGAAATAGAAGAATGCTTATGACTGTAGAGCAATTTATAAAATCCAGGTGTGTTCTTCACATGTTGATAAAGATACTATATAACTTTATTAAAAATTAATACATGTGCAGTATAAAAAACTTAAAGTACCCAGAAAACTACAAAGAAAGAAAAAAATCACTCATAATCTCACTTTATCATTAGCTCAGGATTCTGAGTTCCTGGGCAGGGGAGATAAAAAAGACCAGGGTGTACTAGTTCTTTCAGTATAAAGTCAACTTTTCTGCTATTGGAGTGCTAACCTAGAATTTTATTTTTAAAATACATTTATTTATTTATTTATTTATGTGGCTGTGTTGGGTCTTTGTTGCTGCGCGCAGGCTTTCTCTAGTTGCGGTGAGCGGGGGTACTCTTCGCTGTGGTGTGTGGGCTTCTTATTGCAGTGGCTTCTCTTGTTACAGAGCACGGGCTCTAGGCACGCGGGCTTCAGTAGTTGTGGTGCGCTGGCTCAGTAGTTGTGCTGCACGGGCTTTGTTGCTCCGCGGCATGTGGGATCTTCCTGGACCAGGGCTCGAACCCGTGTCCCCTGCATTGCCAGGCGGATTCTTCACCACTGCACCACCAGGGAAGCCCAAGCTCTCCTTAAATTACCCGGTTTGTGCATGCCACGTGCTTCCTCTAGACACCCGGTCTGAATCAGACATAGATACACAATGTCTACAAATCGATAAGAAAAAGATAAAGAACCCAAGCAGGTAATAAACAAAGGCAATGGATTCACAAAAGACAAAACCTTGTTGCCAGTGACCACGAAGAGATGCTTAACCTCCAAGATGCTAGAAGCCATGCCTCCTACCACAAAGAGGGAGTGAGGAAATGGGACTAATTCACGACCCGCTGAATTGAAAATTGGTAATTCAGGAGTGTGATTCAGCAGTAGCCAGTAGAGCTGAAGGGGATGACCCTTTCGAATCCGCCATTCCTCTTCTGGAATCCCAAACTTAATTCTTCTCTAGGTATAACAGCTAGAGAAGCTATGCGCACCTGCCCCATCAAAAGAGCAGTGATACTCGATGATTAGAAACCACCTAAATGCTTATCAATAGGGAATGTGTTACTAAATTCTATTTATAAATTATAATACCTTAAAGCAGTTAAAATTAACTAGGTCTAAATCAACAGGGGGTAAATCATAATGTTAAGCAAATATAAGACATGCCATAGTGATTACATTTATGTGAGAATTTAAAAGCTCAGGACAATACTATATTGTTTACAGAACATACTTTTGTAATTAAAGCCTGAGATCAAGGATAGGGAAAATAAGCACCAGCTTCAGATAAGAGGTGACTTTGGGGATGGAAGGAGAGAAGTTAATTGGACATCGGGACCTCCAACCCTACCTGTAAACTTTTCTTTCTTCAAAATATCTGAAGTAAAAATGGCAACAATTAACATCTATCAAATTCGAGTAGTGATTAATTGGGTGGTATAGTTTTCTATGTATATTTTCTACACGGGAAATCTTTCGTACTTGAAAGACAGTTAAAACACCTAAATGACCCATTTAAATCAGGGAAGCAAGGTACAAGGAGTCCACAGGCTGGAACACCAGGCGGCCTTTGAAAAGCACCATGTCAGAGAACGTAGGGAAGCAGGGAGATGCTCAAGAGACATTTGATGTGAAACGTAGATTAGAAAATAATTGTATGGGGGACTTTTTGTCAGCAGACTTTTAAAAAAAAAGTACCTTCCTCTTTTCGTCACACCTAGAAATGTGAAGATAAATGCCAGATGGTCCCTGATTATAGGTGACTTGTCTTTTCTCCTATATATCAGTTTTGACAATGAATATGTAGTCATTTATCAGAAAAATAAACAATCTAATGATTAATTTGTACCAGCAGCCTGTCAGAATAACAACTGAAGAGCAGCATTCAATTTCAGACCAAACACCTTGAAATTAGTTTTGCTATTTACTGTGCTTATGCTGCCCTCCGATGGAGAAATAGAAGAATGCTTATGACTGTAGAACAATTTATAAAATCCAGGTGTGTTCTTCACATGTTGATAAAGATACTATATAACTTTATTAAAAATTAATACATGTGCAATATAAAAAACTTAAAGTACCCAGAAAACTACAAAGAAAGAAAAAAATCACCCATAATCTCACTTTATCATTAGCTCAGGATTCTGAGTTCCTGGGCAGGGGAGATAAAAAAGACCAGGGTGTACTAGTTCTTTCAGTATAAAGTCAACTTTTCTGCTATTGGAGTGCTAACCTAGAATTTTTTTAAAAATACATTTATTTATTTATGTGGCTGTGTTGGGTCTTCGTTGCTACACGTGGGCTTTCTCTAGTTGCAGCGAGCGGTGGGGGGCTACTCTTCGTTGAGGTGTGCGGGCTTCTCATTGCGGTGGCTTCTCTTGTTGCGGAGCACGGTCTGTAGGCGCACAGGCTTCAGTAGTTGTGGCTCTCGGGCTCAGGAGTTGTGGCGCTTGGGCTCAGTAGTTGTGGCTCGTGGGCTCTAGATCGCAGGCTCAGTAGTTGTGGCGCACGGACTTAGTTGCTCTGTGGCATGTGGGATCTTCCTGGACCAGGGCTCGAACCCGTGTCCCCTGCATTGGCAGTCAGATTCTTAACTACTGTGCCACGAGGGAAGTCCCTAGAATTTGGTTTTGATACTCGATTTTTGCTTTGTTTACCTATCTTCAAGCCTCTAATTTTACAAATACCTAGTAATTTGACCCTTGTTCAGAGAATGCTTCAAGTTCATTCTTTCTTTTTCTTTCTTTCCTTCCTTCCTTCCTTCCTCGCTCCCTCCCTCCCTCCCTCCCTCGCTCCCTCTCTCTCTCTCTCTCTCTCTCTCTCTCTTTCTTTGTTTCATACTTTTATTAAAAAAGGTTGCAGTGAACATCATATATATAATCTTGGTGAAATTATAAATATTTCTACAATATAAACTCCAGACAGGGTCTTGCTCAGTGGCTGCATGCATTTATAAATTTACTAGATATTGTCCAATTGTCCTTCAGAAAGTTGCGTCACTTTATGGTTTCACAACAATGCATGAGCACTCATTTTCCGATCGCCCATCCTCAAACTGGAGGATATCCAACTCTGTCATTGACCTTTCGGCAATTTGCAAGGTAAGAAATTATATTCCATTACTGTTTGGGCTTTCATTTCTTTTATTACGAGTGAGGTTCAACACTTCCCCCTGTTTTTTGGTAATTGGTGTTTCTTTGTACCCTTTGCTTACTTCATCTTTGTCTTCTATTGGGTTTTTCATTTTCTTTTTTCAACTTTTGATTTTGAGCTCTGCATAAATTAGGTAAATCAGCCCTTTGTCCTGTATCTTCCAAATATGTCTCAGTTGTCATTTTATAATTCCTTGTTTGTTTATTATTTATTTTTGCCATGCAAGGATTTTACATCATTACATAGAAAATTTTATAAAGTTTCCCTTTTTAGCTTCTGGACAAAGATCACTTAAAATAAGAAATTCAAATAACCGACAAAACTCTAGGAAGCTAGAGGGTGTGGTTGGAAGAAGTTGGGAGGGGGTTAGCGCCCGTGATGGGCAAAGATGAAGACAGGGTGGGTGGGGCTGCACCTGGGAGCCAAAGCAGAGAAGTCAGCCGAAGGCTTGGTCATCCCTGTGAAGCCAACGAGGACACATCTCTACAGCTGTGATTAGAGCGCTCTGGGGGCCCCATCAGGTGCTCAAAGCCACGGTCACAGGAGGGGAGCACAAGTGGGGAGATGTTGCTGCCCAGTGGGCCTTTCTCCCTTGGGCAAGAGGGCAGGTGATACTGCTTTTATTATGGCAAACATAGTATGTGGATACTGGAGAAAGAGAACTTGGTTAGTTAGTGCATGGAATATGAAAAAGTGCAGAAAAACCATGTTTAATTCCACCCCAGTTAATATTTTAGCCCATTTCCTCCCCATCTTTTTTCAGCTCATTTTGTTTTAACATTTTTATTGGAGTGTAATTGCTTTACAGTGGTGTGTTACTTTCTGCTTTATAACAAAGTGAATCAGCTACACATATACATATATCCCCATATCCCCTCCCTCTTGCGTCTCCCTCCCACCCTCCCTATCCCACCCCTCTAGGTGGTCACAAAGCACCGAGCTGACCTCCCTGTGCTATGCGGCTGCTTCCCACTAGCTATCTATTTGACGTTGGGTAGTGTATATATGTCAATGCCACTCTCTCACTTCGTCCCAGCTTACCCTTCCCCCTCCCCGTGTCCTCAAGTCCATTCTCTACGTCTGCGTCTTTATTCCTGTCCTGTTCCAGGTTCATGAGAACCGTTTTTTTTTTTTAGATTCCATATATATGTGTTAGCATATGGTATTTGTTTTTCTCTTTCTGACTTACTTCACTCTGTATGACAGTCTCTAGGTCCATCCACCTCACTACAAATAACTGAATTTCGTTTCCTTTATGGCTGAGTAATATCCCATTGTATACATGTGCCACATCTTCTTTATCCATTCATCTGTCGATGGCCACTTAGGTTGCTTCCATGTCCTGGCTATTGTAAATACTTCAGCTCATATTTTTAAAGTTGGCATTATACTTCATATGCATTTTGGTTTTCATTATTCTTTTTTTAAAATTTATTTATTTTATTTTATTTATTTTTGGCTGTGTTGGGCCTTTGTTGCTGAGCGCGGGCTTTCTGTAGTTGCGGTGAGCGGGGGCTACTCTTCGCTGTGGTGTGTGGGCTTCTTATTGCAGTGGCTTCTCTTGTTACGGAGCACGGGCTCTAGGCACGCGGGCTTCAGTAGTTGTGGTGCGCTGGCTCAGTAGTTGTGCTGCACGGGCTTTGTTGCTCCGCGGCATGTGGGATCTTCCCGGACCAGGGCTCGAACCCGTGTCCCCTGCATTGCCAGGCGGATTCTTCACCACTGCACCACCAGGGAAGCCCAAGCTCTCCTTAAATTACCCGGTTTGTGCATGCCACGTGCTTCCTCTAGACACCCGGTCTGAATCAGACATAGATACACAATGTCTACAAATCGATAAGAAAAAGATAAAGAACCCAAGCAGGTAATAAACAAAGGCAATGGATTCACAAAAGACAAAACCTTGTTGCCAGTGACCACGAAGAGATGCTTAACCTCCAAGATGCTAGAAGCCATGCCTCCTACCACAAAGAGGGAGTGAGGAAATGGGACTAATTCACGACCCGCTGAATTGAAAACTGGTAATTCAGGAGTGTGATTCAGCAGTAGCCAGTAGAGCTGAAGGGGATGACCCTTTCGAATCCGCCATTCCTCTTCTGGAATCCCAAACTTAATTCTTCTCTAGGTATAACAGCTAGAGAAGCTATGCGCACCTGCCCCATCAAAAGAGCAGTGATACTCGATGATTAGAAACCACCTAAATGCTTATCAATAGGGAATGTGTTACTAAATTCTATTTATAAATTATAATACCTTAAAGCAGTTAAAATTAACTAGGTCTAAATCAACAGGGGGTAAATCATAATGTTAAGCAAATATAGGACATGCCATGGTGATTACATTTATGTGTAGAATTTAAAAGCTCAGGACAATACTATATTGTTTACAGAACATACTTTTGTAATTAAAGCCTGAGATCAAGAATAGGGAAAATAAGCACCAGCTTCAGATCAGAGGTGACTTTGGGGATGGAAGGAGAGAAGTTAATGGGACATCGGGACCGCCAACCCTACCTGTAAACTTTTCTTTCTTCAAAATATCTGAAGTAAAAATGGCAACAATTAACATCTATCAAATTCGAGTAGTGATTAATTGGGTGGTATAGTTTTCTATGTATATTTTCTACACGGGAAATCTTTCGTACTTGAAAGACAGTTAAAACACCTAAATGACCCATTTAAATCAGGGAAGCAAGGTACAAGGAGTCCAAAGGCTGGAACACCAGGCGGCCTTTAAAAACCACCATGTCAGAGAACGTAGGGAAGCAGGGAAATGCTCGAGACATTTGATGTGAAACGTAGATTAGAAAATAAGTGTATGGGGGACTTTTTGTCAGCAGACTTTTAAAAAAAAAGGTACCTTCCTCTTTTCGTCACACCTAGAAATGTGAAGATAAATGCCAGATGGTCCCTGATTATAGGTGACTTGTCTTTTCTCCTATATATCAGTTTTGACAATGAATATGTAGTCATTTATCAGAAAAATAAACAATCTAATGATTAATTTGTACCAGCAGCCTGTCAGAATAACAACTGAAGAGCAGCATTCAATTTCAGACCAAACACCTTGAAATTAGTTTTGCTATTTACTGTGCTTAT
Source organism: Balaenoptera acutorostrata (assembly GCF_949987535.1). Taxonomy (NCBI): domain Eukaryota; kingdom Metazoa; phylum Chordata; class Mammalia; order Artiodactyla; family Balaenopteridae; genus Balaenoptera; species Balaenoptera acutorostrata. The sequence goes on from NW_026645638.1 coordinate 52,697, forward strand.
GCTGCCCTCCGATGGAGAAATAGAAGAATGCTTATGACTGTAGAGCAATTTATAAAATCCAGGTGTGTTCTTCACATGTTGATAAAGATACTATATAACTTTATTAAAAATTAATACATGTGCAGTATAAAAAACTTAAAGTACCCAGAAAACTACAAAGAAAGAAAAAAATCACTCATAATCTCACTTTATCATTAGCTCAGGATTCTGAGTTCCTGGGCAGGGGAGATAAAAAAGACCAGGGTGTACTAGTTCTTTCAGTATAAAGTCAACTTTTCTGCTATTGGAGTGCTAACCTAGAATTTTATTTTTAAAATACATTTATTTATTTATTTATTTATGTGGCTGTGTTGGGTCTTTGTTGCTGCGCGCAGGCTTTCTCTAGTTGCGGTGAGCGGGGGTACTCTTCGCTGTGGTGTGTGGGCTTCTTATTGCAGTGGCTTCTCTTGTTACAGAGCACGGGCTCTAGGCACGCGGGCTTCAGTAGTTGTGGTGCGCTGGCTCAGTAGTTGTGCTGCACGGGCTTTGTTGCTCCGCGGCATGTGGGATCTTCCTGGACCAGGGCTCGAACCCGTGTCCCCTGCATTGCCAGGCGGATTCTTCACCACTGCACCACCAGGGAAGCCCAAGCTCTCCTTAAATTACCCGGTTTGTGCATGCCACGTGCTTCCTCTAGACACCCGGTCTGAATCAGACATAGATACACAATGTCTACAAATCGATAAGAAAAAGATAAAGAACCCAAGCAGGTAATAAACAAAGGCAATGGATTCACAAAAGACAAAACCTTGTTGCCAGTGACCACGAAGAGATGCTTAACCTCCAAGATGCTAGAAGCCATGCCTCCTACCACAAAGAGGGAGTGAGGAAATGGGACTAATTCACGACCCGCTGAATTGAAAATTGGTAATTCAGGAGTGTGATTCAGCAGTAGCCAGTAGAGCTGAAGGGGATGACCCTTTCGAATCCGCCATTCCTCTTCTGGAATCCCAAACTTAATTCTTCTCTAGGTATAACAGCTAGAGAAGCTATGCGCACCTGCCCCATCAAAAGAGCAGTGATACTCGATGATTAGAAACCACCTAAATGCTTATCAATAGGGAATGTGTTACTAAATTCTATTTATAAATTATAATACCTTAAAGCAGTTAAAATTAACTAGGTCTAAATCAACAGGGGGTAAATCATAATGTTAAGCAAATATAAGACATGCCATAGTGATTACATTTATGTGAGAATTTAAAAGCTCAGGACAATACTATATTGTTTACAGAACATACTTTTGTAATTAAAGCCTGAGATCAAGGATAGGGAAAATAAGCACCAGCTTCAGATCAGAGGTGACTTTGGGGATGGAAGGAGAGAAGTTAATTGGACATCGGGACCTCCAACCCTACCTGTAAACTTTTCTTTCTTCAAAATATCTGAAGTAAAAATGGCAACAATTAACATCTATCAAATTCGAGTAGTGATTAATTGGGTGGTATAGTTTTCTATGTATATTTTCTACACGGGAAATCTTTCGTACTTGAAAGACAGTTAAAACACCTAAATGACCCATTTAAATCAGGGAAGCAAGGTACAAGGAGTCCACAGGCTGGAACACCAGGCGGCCTTTGAAAAGCACCATGTCAGAGAACGTAGGGAAGCAGGGAGATGCTCAAGAGACATTTGATGTGAAACGTAGATTAGAAAATAATTGTATGGGGGACTTTTTGTCAGCAGACTTTTAAAAAAAAAGTACCTTCCTCTTTTCGTCACACCTAGAAATGTGAAGATAAATGCCAGATGGTCCCTGATTATAGGTGACTTGTCTTTTCTCCTATATATCAGTTTTGACAATGAATATGTAGTCATTTATCAGAAAAATAAACAATCTAATGATTAATTTGTACCAGCAGCCTGTCAGAATAACAACTGAAGAGCAGCATTCAATTTCAGACCAAACACCTTGAAATTAGTTTTGCTATTTACTGTGCTTATGCTGCCCTCCGATGGAGAAATAGAAGAATGCTTATGACTGTAGAACAATTTATAAAATCCAGGTGTGTTCTTCACATGTTGATAAAGATACTATATAACTTTATTAAAAATTAATACATGTGCAATATAAAAAACTTAAAGTACCCAGAAAACTACAAAGAAAGAAAAAAATCACCCATAATCTCACTTTATCATTAGCTCAGGATTCTGAGTTCCTGGGCAGGGGAGATAAAAAAGACCAGGGTGTACTAGTTCTTTCAGTATAAAGTCAACTTTTCTGCTATTGGAGTGCTAACCTAGAATTTTTTTAAAAATACATTTATTTATTTATGTGGCTGTGTTGGGTCTTCGTTGCTACACGTGGGCTTTCTCTAGTTGCAGCGAGCGGTGGGGGGCTACTCTTCGTTGAGGTGTGCGGGCTTCTCATTGCGGTGGCTTCTCTTGTTGCGGAGCACGGTCTGTAGGCGCACAGGCTTCAGTAGTTGTGGCTCTCGGGCTCAGGAGTTGTGGCGCTTGGGCTCAGTAGTTGTGGCTCGTGGGCTCTAGATCGCAGGCTCAGTAGTTGTGGCGCACGGACTTAGTTGCTCTGTGGCATGTGGGATCTTCCTGGACCAGGGCTCGAACCCGTGTCCCCTGCATTGGCAGTCAGATTCTTAACTACTGTGCCACGAGGGAAGTCCCTAGAATTTGGTTTTGATACTCGATTTTTGCTTTGTTTACCTATCTTCAAGCCTCTAATTTTACAAATACCTAGTAATTTGACCCTTGTTCAGAGAATGCTTCAAGTTCATTCTTTCTTTTTCTTTCTTTCCTTCCTTCCTTCCTTCCTCGCTCCCTCCCTCCCTCCCTCCCTCGCTCCCTCTCTCTCTCTCTCTCTCTCTTTCTTTGTTTCATACTTTTATTAAAAAAGGTTGCAGTGAACATCATATATATAATCTTGGTGAAATTATAAATATTTCTACAATATAAACTCCAGACAGGGTCTTGCTCAGTGGCTGCATGCATTTATAAATTTACTAGATATTGTCCAATTGTCCTTCAGAAAGTTGCGTCACTTTATGGTTTCACAACAATGCATGAGCACTCATTTTCCGATCGCCCATCCTCAAACTGGAGGATATCCAACTCTGTCATTGACCTTTCGGCAATTTGCAAGGTAAGAAATTATATTCCATTACTGTTTGGGCTTTCATTTCTTTTATTACGAGTGAGGTTCAACACTTCCCCCTGTTTTTTGGTAATTGGTGTTTCTTTGTACCCTTTGCTTACTTCATCTTTGTCTTCTATTGGGTTTTTCATTTTCTTTTTTCAACTTTTGATTTTGAGCTCTGCATAAATTAGGTAAATCAGCCCTTTGTCCTGTATCTTCCAAATATGTCTCAGTTGTCATTTTATAATTCCTTGTTTGTTTATTATTTATTTTTGCCATGCAAGGATTTTACATCATTACATAGAAAATTTTATAAAGTTTCCCTTTTTAGCTTCTGGACAAAGATCACTTAAAATAAGAAATTCAAATAACCGACAAAACTCTAGGAAGCTAGAGGGTGTGGTTGGAAGAAGTTGGGAGGGGGTTAGCGCCCGTGATGGGCAAAGATGAAGACAGGGTGGGTGGGGCTGCACCTGGGAGCCAAAGCAGAGAAGTCAGCCGAAGGCTTGGTCATCCCTGTGAAGCCAACGAGGACACATCTCTACAGCTGTGATTAGAGCGCTCTGGGGGCCCCATCAGGTGCTCAAAGCCACGGTCACAGGAGGGGAGCACAAGTGGGGAGATGTTGCTGCCCAGTGGGCCTTTCTCCCTTGGGCAAGAGGGCAGGTGATACTGCTTTTATTATGGCAAACATAGTATGTGGATACTGGAGAAAGAGAACTTGGTTAGTTAGTGCATGGAATATGAAAAAGTGCAGAAAAACCATGTTTAATTCCACCCCAGTTAATATTTTAGCCCATTTCCTCCCCATCTTTTTTCAGCTCATTTTGTTTTAACATTTTTATTGGAGTGTAATTGCTTTACAGTGGTGTGTTACTTTCTGCTTTATAACAAAGTGAATCAGCTACACATATACATATATCCCCATATCCCCTCCCTCTTGCGTCTCCCTCCCACCCTCCCTATCCCACCCCTCTAGGTGGTCACAAAGCACCGAGCTGACCTCCCTGTGCTATGCGGCTGCTTCCCACTAGCTATCTATTTGACGTTGGGTAGTGTATATATGTCAATGCCACTCTCTCACTTCGTCCCAGCTTACCCTTCCCCCTCCCCGTGTCCTCAAGTCCATTCTCTACGTCTGCGTCTTTATTCCTGTCCTGTTCCAGGTTCATGAGAACCGTTTTTTTTTTTTAGATTCCATATATATGTGTTAGCATATGGTATTTGTTTTTCTCTTTCTGACTTACTTCACTCTGTATGACAGTCTCTAGGTCCATCCACCTCACTACAAATAACTGAATTTCGTTTCCTTTATGGCTGAGTAATATCCCATTGTATACATGTGCCACATCTTCTTTATCCATTCATCTGTCGATGGCCACTTAGGTTGCTTCCATGTCCTGGCTATTGTAAATACTTCAGCTCATATTTTTAAAGTTGGCATTATACTTCATATGCATTTTGGTTTTCATTATTCTTTTTTTAAAATTTATTTATTTTATTTTATTTATTTTTGGCTGTGTTGGGCCTTTGTTGCTGAGCGCGGGCTTTCTGTAGTTGCGGTGAGCGGGGGCTACTCTTCGCTGTGGTGTGTGGGCTTCTTATTGCAGTGGCTTCTCTTGTTACGGAGCACGGGCTCTAGGCACGCGGGCTTCAGTAGTTGTGGTGCGCTGGCTCAGTAGTTGTGCTGCACGGGCTTTGTTGCTCCGCGGCATGTGGGATCTTCCCGGACCAGGGCTCGAACCCGTGTCCCCTGCATTGCCAGGCGGATTCTTCACCACTGCACCACCAGGGAAGCCCAAGCTCTCCTTAAATTACCCGGTTTGTGCATGCCACGTGCTTCCTCTAGACACCCGGTCTGAATCAGACATAGATACACAATGTCTACAAATCGATAAGAAAAAGATAAAGAACCCAAGCAGGTAATAAACAAAGGCAATGGATTCACAAAAGACAAAACCTTGTTGCCAGTGACCACGAAGAGATGCTTAACCTCCAAGATGCTAGAAGCCATGCCTCCTACCACAAAGAGGGAGTGAGGAAATGGGACTAATTCACGACCCGCTGAATTGAAAACTGGTAATTCAGGAGTGTGATTCAGCAGTAGCCAGTAGAGCTGAAGGGGATGACCCTTTCGAATCCGCCATTCCTCTTCTGGAATCCCAAACTTAATTCTTCTCTAGGTATAACAGCTAGAGAAGCTATGCGCACCTGCCCCATCAAAAGAGCAGTGATACTCGATGATTAGAAACCACCTAAATGCTTATCAATAGGGAATGTGTTACTAAATTCTATTTATAAATTATAATACCTTAAAGCAGTTAAAATTAACTAGGTCTAAATCAACAGGGGGTAAATCATAATGTTAAGCAAATATAGGACATGCCATGGTGATTACATTTATGTGTAGAATTTAAAAGCTCAGGACAATACTATATTGTTTACAGAACATACTTTTGTAATTAAAGCCTGAGATCAAGAATAGGGAAAATAAGCACCAGCTTCAGATCAGAGGTGACTTTGGGGATGGAAGGAGAGAAGTTAATGGGACATCGGGACCGCCAACCCTACCTGTAAACTTTTCTTTCTTCAAAATATCTGAAGTAAAAATGGCAACAATTAACATCTATCAAATTCGAGTAGTGATTAATTGGGTGGTATAGTTTTCTATGTATATTTTCTACACGGGAAATCTTTCGTACTTGAAAGACAGTTAAAACACCTAAATGACCCATTTAAATCAGGGAAGCAAGGTACAAGGAGTCCAAAGGCTGGAACACCAGGCGGCCTTTAAAAACCACCATGTCAGAGAACGTAGGGAAGCAGGGAAATGCTCGAGACATTTGATGTGAAACGTAGATTAGAAAATAATTGTATGGGGGACTTTTTGTCAGCAGACTTTTAAAAAAAAAGGTACCTTCCTCTTTTCGTCACACCTAGAAATGTGAAGATAAATGCCAGATGGTCCCTGATTATAGGTGACTTGTCTTTTCTCCTATATATCAGTTTTGACAATGAATATGTAGTCATTTATCAGAAAAATAAACAATCTAATGATTAATTTGTACCAGCAGCCTGTCAGAATAACAACTGAAGAGCAGCATTCAATTTCAGACCAAACACCTTGAAATTAGTTTTGCTATTTACTGTGCTTATGCTGCCCTCCGATGGAGAAATAGAAGAATGCTTATGACTGTAGAGCAATTTATAAAATCCAGGTGTGTTCTTCACATGTTGATAAAGATACTATATAACTTTATTAAAAATTAATACATGTGCAGTATAAAAAACTTAAAGTACCCAGAAAACTACAAAGAAAGAAAAAAATCACTCATAATCTCACTTTATCATTAGCTCAGGATTCTGAGTTCCTGGGCAGGGGAGATAAAAAAGACCAGGGTGTACTAGTTCTTTCAGTATAAAGTCAACTTTTCTGCTATTGGAGTGCTAACCTAGAATTTTATTTTTAAAATACATTTATTTATTTATTTATTTATGTGGCTGTGTTGGGTCTTTGTTGCTGCGCGCAGGCTTTCTCTAGTTGCGGTGAGCGGGGGTACTCTTCGCTGTGGTGTGTGGGCTTCTTATTGCAGTGGCTTCTCTTGTTACAGAGCACGGGCTCTAGGCACGCGGGCTTCAGTAGTTGTGGTGCGCTGGCTCAGTAGTTGTGCTGCACGGGCTTTGTTGCTCCGCGGCATGTGGGATCTTCCTGGACCAGGGCTCGAACCCGTGTCCCCTGCATTGCCAGGCGGATTCTTCACCACTGCACCACCAGGGAAGCCCAAGCTCTCCTTAAATTACCCGGTTTGTGCATGCCACGTGCTTCCTCTAGACACCCGGTCTGAATCAGACATAGATACACAATGTCTACAAATCGATAAGAAAAAGATAAAGAACCCAAGCAGGTAATAAACAAAGGCAATGGATTCACAAAAGACAAAACCTTGTTGCCAGTGACCACGAAGAGATGCTTAACCTCCAAGATGCTAGAAGCCATGCCTCCTACCACAAAGAGGGAGTGAGGAAATGGGACTAATTCACGACCCGCTGAATTGAAAATTGGTAATTCAGGAGTGTGATTCAGCAGTAGCCAGTAGAGCTGAAGGGGATGACCCTTTCGAATCCGCCATTCCTCTTCTGGAATCCCAAACTTAATTCTTCTCTAGGTATAACAGCTAGAGAAGCTATGCGCACCTGCCCCATCAAAAGAGCAGTGATACTCGATGATTAGAAACCACCTAAATGCTTATCAATAGGGAATGTGTTACTAAATTCTATTTATAAATTATAATACCTTAAAGCAGTTAAAATTAACTAGGTCTAAATCAACAGGGGGTAAATCATAATGTTAAGCAAATATAAGACATGCCATAGTGATTACATTTATGTGAGAATTTAAAAGCTCAGGACAATACTATATTGTTTACAGAACATACTTTTGTAATTAAAGCCTGAGATCAAGGATAGGGAAAATAAGCACCAGCTTCAGATAAGAGGTGACTTTGGGGATGGAAGGAGAGAAGTTAATTGGACATCGGGACCTCCAACCCTACCTGTAAACTTTTCTTTCTTCAAAATATCTGAAGTAAAAATGGCAACAATTAACATCTATCAAATTCGAGTAGTGATTAATTGGGTGGTATAGTTTTCTATGTATATTTTCTACACGGGAAATCTTTCGTACTTGAAAGACAGTTAAAACACCTAAATGACCCATTTAAATCAGGGAAGCAAGGTACAAGGAGTCCACAGGCTGGAACACCAGGCGGCCTTTGAAAAGCACCATGTCAGAGAACGTAGGGAAGCAGGGAGATGCTCAAGAGACATTTGATGTGAAACGTAGATTAGAAAATAATTGTATGGGGGACTTTTTGTCAGCAGACTTTTAAAAAAAAAGTACCTTCCTCTTTTCGTCACACCTAGAAATGTGAAGATAAATGCCAGATGGTCCCTGATTATAGGTGACTTGTCTTTTCTCCTATATATCAGTTTTGACAATGAATATGTAGTCATTTATCAGAAAAATAAACAATCTAATGATTAATTTGTACCAGCAGCCTGTCAGAATAACAACTGAAGAGCAGCATTCAATTTCAGACCAAACACCTTGAAATTAGTTTTGCTATTTACTGTGCTTATGCTGCCCTCCGATGGAGAAATAGAAGAATGCTTATGACTGTAGAACAATTTATAAAATCCAGGTGTGTTCTTCACATGTTGATAAAGATACTATATAACTTTATTAAAAATTAATACATGTGCAATATAAAAAACTTAAAGTACCCAGAAAACTACAAAGAAAGAAAAAAATCACCCATAATCTCACTTTATCATTAGCTCAGGATTCTGAGTTCCTGGGCAGGGGAGATAAAAAAGACCAGGGTGTACTAGTTCTTTCAGTATAAAGTCAACTTTTCTGCTATTGGAGTGCTAACCTAGAATTTTTTTAAAAATACATTTATTTATTTATGTGGCTGTGTTGGGTCTTCGTTGCTACACGTGGGCTTTCTCTAGTTGCAGCGAGCGGTGGGGGGCTACTCTTCGTTGAGGTGTGCGGGCTTCTCATTGCGGTGGCTTCTCTTGTTGCGGAGCACGGTCTGTAGGCGCACAGGCTTCAGTAGTTGTGGCTCTCGGGCTCAGGAGTTGTGGCGCTTGGGCTCAGTAGTTGTGGCTCGTGGGCTCTAGATCGCAGGCTCAGTAGTTGTGGCGCACGGACTTAGTTGCTCTGTGGCATGTGGGATCTTCCTGGACCAGGGCTCGAACCCGTGTCCCCTGCATTGGCAGTCAGATTCTTAACTACTGTGCCACGAGGGAAGTCCCTAGAATTTGGTTTTGATACTCGATTTTTGCTTTGTTTACCTATCTTCAAGCCTCTAATTTTACAAATACCTAGTAATTTGACCCTTGTTCAGAGAATGCTTCAAGTTCATTCTTTCTTTTTCTTTCTTTCCTTCCTTCCTTCCTTCCTCGCTCCCTCCCTCCCTCCCTCCCTCGCTCCCTCTCTCTCTCTCTCTCTCTCTCTCTCTCTTTCTTTGTTTCATACTTTTATTAAAAAAGGTTGCAGTGAACATCATATATATAATCTTGGTGAAATTATAAATATTTCTACAATATAAACTCCAGACAGGGTCTTGCTCAGTGGCTGCATGCATTTATAAATTTACTAGATATTGTCCAATTGTCCTTCAGAAAGTTGCGTCACTTTATGGTTTCACAACAATGCATGAGCACTCATTTTCCGATCGCCCATCCTCAAACTGGAGGATATCCAACTCTGTCATTGACCTTTCGGCAATTTGCAAGGTAAGAAATTATATTCCATTACTGTTTGGGCTTTCATTTCTTTTATTACGAGTGAGGTTCAACACTTCCCCCTGTTTTTTGGTAATTGGTGTTTCTTTGTACCCTTTGCTTACTTCATCTTTGTCTTCTATTGGGTTTTTCATTTTCTTTTTTCAACTTTTGATTTTGAGCTCTGCATAAATTAGGTAAATCAGCCCTTTGTCCTGTATCTTCCAAATATGTCTCAGTTGTCATTTTATAATTCCTTGTTTGTTTATTATTTATTTTTGCCATGCAAGGATTTTACATCATTACATAGAAAATTTTATAAAGTTTCCCTTTTTAGCTTCTGGACAAAGATCACTTAAAATAAGAAATTCAAATAACCGACAAAACTCTAGGAAGCTAGAGGGTGTGGTTGGAAGAAGTTGGGAGGGGGTTAGCGCCCGTGATGGGCAAAGATGAAGACAGGGTGGGTGGGGCTGCACCTGGGAGCCAAAGCAGAGAAGTCAGCCGAAGGCTTGGTCATCCCTGTGAAGCCAACGAGGACACATCTCTACAGCTGTGATTAGAGCGCTCTGGGGGCCCCATCAGGTGCTCAAAGCCACGGTCACAGGAGGGGAGCACAAGTGGGGAGATGTTGCTGCCCAGTGGGCCTTTCTCCCTTGGGCAAGAGGGCAGGTGATACTGCTTTTATTATGGCAAACATAGTATGTGGATACTGGAGAAAGAGAACTTGGTTAGTTAGTGCATGGAATATGAAAAAGTGCAGAAAAACCATGTTTAATTCCACCCCAGTTAATATTTTAGCCCATTTCCTCCCCATCTTTTTTCAGCTCATTTTGTTTTAACATTTTTATTGGAGTGTAATTGCTTTACAGTGGTGTGTTACTTTCTGCTTTATAACAAAGTGAATCAGCTACACATATACATATATCCCCATATCCCCTCCCTCTTGCGTCTCCCTCCCACCCTCCCTATCCCACCCCTCTAGGTGGTCACAAAGCACCGAGCTGACCTCCCTGTGCTATGCGGCTGCTTCCCACTAGCTATCTATTTGACGTTGGGTAGTGTATATATGTCAATGCCACTCTCTCACTTCGTCCCAGCTTACCCTTCCCCCTCCCCGTGTCCTCAAGTCCATTCTCTACGTCTGCGTCTTTATTCCTGTCCTGTTCCAGGTTCATGAGAACCGTTTTTTTTTTTTAGATTCCATATATATGTGTTAGCATATGGTATTTGTTTTTCTCTTTCTGACTTACTTCACTCTGTATGACAGTCTCTAGGTCCATCCACCTCACTACAAATAACTGAATTTCGTTTCCTTTATGGCTGAGTAATATCCCATTGTATACATGTGCCACATCTTCTTTATCCATTCATCTGTCGATGGCCACTTAGGTTGCTTCCATGTCCTGGCTATTGTAAATACTTCAGCTCATATTTTTAAAGTTGGCATTATACTTCATATGCATTTTGGTTTTCATTATTCTTTTTTTAAAATTTATTTATTTTATTTTATTTATTTTTGGCTGTGTTGGGCCTTTGTTGCTGAGCGCGGGCTTTCTGTAGTTGCGGTGAGCGGGGGCTACTCTTCGCTGTGGTGTGTGGGCTTCTTATTGCAGTGGCTTCTCTTGTTACGGAGCACGGGCTCTAGGCACGCGGGCTTCAGTAGTTGTGGTGCGCTGGCTCAGTAGTTGTGCTGCACGGGCTTTGTTGCTCCGCGGCATGTGGGATCTTCCCGGACCAGGGCTCGAACCCGTGTCCCCTGCATTGCCAGGCGGATTCTTCACCACTGCACCACCAGGGAAGCCCAAGCTCTCCTTAAATTACCCGGTTTGTGCATGCCACGTGCTTCCTCTAGACACCCGGTCTGAATCAGACATAGATACACAATGTCTACAAATCGATAAGAAAAAGATAAAGAACCCAAGCAGGTAATAAACAAAGGCAATGGATTCACAAAAGACAAAACCTTGTTGCCAGTGACCACGAAGAGATGCTTAACCTCCAAGATGCTAGAAGCCATGCCTCCTACCACAAAGAGGGAGTGAGGAAATGGGACTAATTCACGACCCGCTGAATTGAAAACTGGTAATTCAGGAGTGTGATTCAGCAGTAGCCAGTAGAGCTGAAGGGGATGACCCTTTCGAATCCGCCATTCCTCTTCTGGAATCCCAAACTTAATTCTTCTCTAGGTATAACAGCTAGAGAAGCTATGCGCACCTGCCCCATCAAAAGAGCAGTGATACTCGATGATTAGAAACCACCTAAATGCTTATCAATAGGGAATGTGTTACTAAATTCTATTTATAAATTATAATACCTTAAAGCAGTTAAAATTAACTAGGTCTAAATCAACAGGGGGTAAATCATAATGTTAAGCAAATATAGGACATGCCATGGTGATTACATTTATGTGTAGAATTTAAAAGCTCAGGACAATACTATATTGTTTACAGAACATACTTTTGTAATTAAAGCCTGAGATCAAGAATAGGGAAAATAAGCACCAGCTTCAGATCAGAGGTGACTTTGGGGATGGAAGGAGAGAAGTTAATGGGACATCGGGACCGCCAACCCTACCTGTAAACTTTTCTTTCTTCAAAATATCTGAAGTAAAAATGGCAACAATTAACATCTATCAAATTCGAGTAGTGATTAATTGGGTGGTATAGTTTTCTATGTATATTTTCTACACGGGAAATCTTTCGTACTTGAAAGACAGTTAAAACACCTAAATGACCCATTTAAATCAGGGAAGCAAGGTACAAGGAGTCCAAAGGCTGGAACACCAGGCGGCCTTTAAAAACCACCATGTCAGAGAACGTAGGGAAGCAGGGAAATGCTCGAGACATTTGATGTGAAACGTAGATTAGAAAATAATTGTATGGGGGACTTTTTGTCAGCAGACTTTTAAAAAAAAAGGTACCTTCCTCTTTTCGTCACACCTAGAAATGTGAAGATAAATGCCAGATGGTCCCTGATTATAGGTGACTTGTCTTTTCTCCTATATATCAGTTTTGACAATGAATATGTAGTCATTTATCAGAAAAATAAACAATCTAATGATTAATTTGTACCAGCAGCCTGTCAGAATAACAACTGAAGAGCAGCATTCAATTTCAGACCAAACACCTTGAAATTAGTTTTGCTATTTACTGTGCTTATGCTGCCCTCCGATGGAGAAATAGAAGAATGCTTATGACTGTAGAGCAATTTATAAAATCCAGGTGTGTTCTTCACATGTTGATAAAGATACTATATAACTTTATTAAAAATTAATACATGTGCAGTATAAAAAACTTAAAGTACCCAGAAAACTACAAAGAAAGAAAAAAATCACTCATAATCTCACTTTATCATTAGCTCAGGATTCTGAGTTCCTGGGCAGGGGAGATAAAAAAGACCAGGGTGTACTAGTTCTTTCAGTATAAAGTCAACTTTTCTGCTATTGGAGTGCTAACCTAGAATTTTATTTTTAAAATACATTTATTTATTTATTTATTTATGTGGCTGTGTTGGGTCTTTGTTGCTGCGCGCAGGCTTTCTCTAGTTGCGGTGAGCGGGGGTACTCTTCGCTGTGGTGTGTGGGCTTCTTATTGCAGTGGCTTCTCTTGTTACAGAGCACGGGCTCTAGGCACGCGGGCTTCAGTAGTTGTGGTGCGCTGGCTCAGTAGTTGTGCTGCACGGGCTTTGTTGCTCCGCGGCATGTGGGATCTTCCTGGACCAGGGCTCGAACCCGTGTCCCCTGCATTGCCAGGCGGATTCTTCACCACTGCACCACCAGGGAAGCCCAAGCTCTCCTTAAATTACCCGGTTTGTGCATGCCACGTGCTTCCTCTAGACACCCGGTCTGAATCAGACATAGATACACAATGTCTACAAATCGATAAGAAAAAGATAAAGAACCCAAGCAGGTAATAAACAAAGGCAATGGATTCACAAAAGACAAAACCTTGTTGCCAGTGACCACGAAGAGATGCTTAACCTCCAAGATGCTAGAAGCCATGCCTCCTACCACAAAGAGGGAGTGAGGAAATGGGACTAATTCACGACCCGCTGAATTGAAAATTGGTAATTCAGGAGTGTGATTCAGCAGTAGCCAGTAGAGCTGAAGGGGATGACCCTTTCGAATCCGCCATTCCTCTTCTGGAATCCCAAACTTAATTCTTCTCTAGGTATAACAGCTAGAGAAGCTATGCGCACCTGCCCCATCAAAAGAGCAGTGATACTCGATGATTAGAAACCACCTAAATGCTTATCAATAGGGAATGTGTTACTAAATTCTATTTATAAATTATAATACCTTAAAGCAGTTAAAATTAACTAGGTCTAAATCAACAGGGGGTAAATCATAATGTTAAGCAAATATAGGACATGCCATGGTGATTACATTTATGTGTAGAATTTAAAAGCTCAGGACAATACTATATTGTTTACAGAACATACTTTTGTAATTAAAGCCTGAGATCAAGAATAGGGAAAATAAGCACCAGCTTCAGATCAGAGGTGACTTTGGGGATGGAAGGAGAGAAGTTAATGGGACATCGGGACCGCCAACCCTACCTGTAAACTTTTCTTTCTTCAAAATATCTGAAGTAAAAATGGCAACAATTAACATCTATCAAATTCGAGTAGTGATTAATTGGGTGGTATAGTTTTCTATGTATATTTTCTACACGGGAAATCTTTCGTACTTGAAAGACAGTTAAAACACCTAAATGACCCATTTAAATCAGGGAAGCAAGGTACAAGGAGTCCAAAGGCTGGAACACCAGGCGGCCTTTAAAAACCACCATGTCAGAGAACGTAGGGAAGCAGGGAAATGCTCGAGACATTTGATGTGAAACGTAGATTAGAAAATAATTGTATGGGGGACTTTTTGTCAGCAGACTTTTAAAAAAAAAGGTACCTTCCTCTTTTCGTCACACCTAGAAATGTGAAGATAAATGCCAGATGGTCCCTGATTATAGGTGACTTGTCTTTTCTCCTATATATCAGTTTTGACAATGAATATGTAGTCATTTATCAGAAAAATAAACAATCTAATGATTAATTTGTACCAGCAGCCTGTCAGAATAACAACTGAAGAGCAGCATTCAATTTCAGACCAAACACCTTGAAATTAGTTTTGCTATTTACTGTGCTTATGCTGCCCTCCGATGGAGAAATAGAAGAATGCTTATGACTGTAGAGCAATTTATAAAATCCAGGTGTGTTCTTCACATGTTGATAAAGATACTATATAACTTTATTAAAAATTAATACATGTGCAGTATAAAAAACTTAAAGTACCCAGAAAACTACAAAGAAAGAAAAAAATCACTCATAATCTCACTTTATCATTAGCTCAGGATTCTGAGTTCCTGGGCAGGGGAGATAAAAAAGACCAGGGTGTACTAGTTCTTTCAGTATAAAGTCAACTTTTCTGCTATTGGAGTGCTAACCTAGAATTTTATTTTTAAAATACATTTATTTATTTATTTATTTATGTGGCTGTGTTGGGTCTTTGTTGCTGCGCGCAGGCTTTCTCTAGTTGCGGTGAGCGGGGGTACTCTTCGCTGTGGTGTGTGGGCTTCTTATTGCAGTGGCTTCTCTTGTTACAGAGCACGGGCTCTAGGCACGCGGGCTTCAGTAGTTGTGGTGCGCTGGCTCAGTAGTTGTGCTGCACGGGCTTTGTTGCTCCGCGGCATGTGGGATCTTCCTGGACCAGGGCTCGAACCCGTGTCCCCTGCATTGCCAGGCGGATTCTTCACCACTGCACCACCAGGGAAGCCCAAGCTCTCCTTAAATTACCCGGTTTGTGCATGCCACGTGCTTCCTCTAGACACCCGGTCTGAATCAGACATAGATACACAATGTCTACAAATCGATAAGAAAAAGATAAAGAACCCAAGCAGGTAATAAACAAAGGCAATGGATTCACAAAAGACAAAACCTTGTTGCCAGTGACCACGAAGAGATGCTTAACCTCCAAGATGCTAGAAGCCATGCCTCCTACCACAAAGAGGGAGTGAGGAAATGGGACTAATTCACGACCCGCTGAATTGAAAATTGGTAATTCAGGAGTGTGATTCAGCAGTAGCCAGTAGAGCTGAAGGGGATGACCCTTTCGAATCCGCCATTCCTCTTCTGGAATCCCAAACTTAATTCTTCTCTAGGTATAACAGCTAGAGAAGCTATGCGCACCTGCCCCATCAAAAGAGCAGTGATACTCGATGATTAGAAACCACCTAAATGCTTATCAATAGGGAATGTGTTACTAAATTCTATTTATAAATTATAATACCTTAAAGCAGTTAAAATTAACTAGGTCTAAATCAACAGGGGGTAAATCATAATGTTAAGCAAATATAAGACATGCCATAGTGATTACATTTATGTGAGAATTTAAAAGCTCAGGACAATACTATATTGTTTACAGAACATACTTTTGTAATTAAAGCCTGAGATCAAGGATAGGGAAAATAAGCACCAGCTTCAGATCAGAGGTGACTTTGGGGATGGAAGGAGAGAAGTTAATTGGACATCGGGACCTCCAACCCTACCTGTAAACTTTTCTTTCTTCAAAATATCTGAAGTAAAAATGGCAACAATTAACATCTATCAAATTCGAGTAGTGATTAATTGGG
Organism: Balaenoptera acutorostrata; assembly: GCF_949987535.1. Taxonomy (NCBI): domain Eukaryota; kingdom Metazoa; phylum Chordata; class Mammalia; order Artiodactyla; family Balaenopteridae; genus Balaenoptera; species Balaenoptera acutorostrata. Next base: position 68,747 of record NW_026645638.1, read on the forward strand.
TGGTATAGTTTTCTATGTATATTTTCTACACGGGAAATCTTTCGTACTTGAAAGACAGTTAAAACACCTAAATGACCCATTTAAATCAGGGAAGCAAGGTACAAGGAGTCCACAGGCTGGAACACCAGGCGGCCTTTGAAAAGCACCATGTCAGAGAACGTAGGGAAGCAGGGAGATGCTCAAGAGACATTTGATGTGAAACGTAGATTAGAAAATAATTGTATGGGGGACTTTTTGTCAGCAGACTTTTAAAAAAAAAGTACCTTCCTCTTTTCGTCACACCTAGAAATGTGAAGATAAATGCCAGATGGTCCCTGATTATAGGTGACTTGTCTTTTCTCCTATATATCAGTTTTGACAATGAATATGTAGTCATTTATCAGAAAAATAAACAATCTAATGATTAATTTGTACCAGCAGCCTGTCAGAATAACAACTGAAGAGCAGCATTCAATTTCAGACCAAACACCTTGAAATTAGTTTTGCTATTTACTGTGCTTATGCTGCCCTCCGATGGAGAAATAGAAGAATGCTTATGACTGTAGAGCAATTTATAAAATCCAGGTGTGTTCTTCACATGTTGATAAAGATACTATATAACTTTATTAAAAATTAATACATGTGCAATATAAAAAACTTAAAGTACCCAGAAAACTACAAAGAAAGAAAAAAATCACCCATAATCTCACTTTATCATTAGCTCAGGATTCTGAGTTCCTGGGCAGGGGAGATAAAAAAGACCAGGGTGTACTAGTTCTTTCAGTATAAAGTCAACTTTTCTGCTATTGGAGTGCTAACCTAGAATTTTTTTAAAAATACATTTATTTATTTATGTGGCTGTGTTGGGTCTTCGTTGCTACACGTGGGCTTTCTCTAGTTGCAGCGAGCGGTGGGGGGCTACTCTTCGTTGAGGTGTGCGGGCTTCTCATTGCGGTGGCTTCTCTTGTTGCGGAGCACGGTCTGTAGGCGCACAGGCTTCAGTAGTTGTGGCTCTCGGGCTCAGGAGTTGTGGCGCTTGGGCTCAGTAGTTGTGGCTCGTGGGCTCTAGATCGCAGGCTCAGTAGTTGTGGCGCACGGACTTAGTTGCTCTGTGGCATGTGGGATCTTCCTGGACCAGGGCTCGAACCCGTGTCCCCTGCATTGGCAGTCAGATTCTTAACTACTGTGCCACGAGGGAAGTCCCTAGAATTTGGTTTTGATACTCGATTTTTGCTTTGTTTACCTATCTTCAAGCCTCTAATTTTACAAATACCTAGTAATTTGACCCTTGTTCAGAGAATGCTTCAAGTTCATTCTTTCTTTTTCTTTCTTTCCTTCCTTCCTTCCTTCCTCGCTCCCTCCCTCCCTCCCTCCCTCGCTCCCTCTCTCTCTCTCTCTCTCTCTTTCTTTGTTTCATACTTTTATTAAAAAAGGTTGCAGTGAACATCATATATATAATCTTGGTGAAATTATAAATATTTCTACAATATAAACTCCAGACAGGGTCTTGCTCAGTGGCTGCATGCATTTATAAATTTACTAGATATTGTCCAATTGTCCTTCAGAAAGTTGCGTCACTTTATGGTTTCACAACAATGCATGAGCACTCATTTTCCGATCGCCCATCCTCAAACTGGAGGATATCCAACTCTGTCATTGACCTTTCGGCAATTTGCAAGGTAAGAAATTATATTCCATTACTGTTTGGGCTTTCATTTCTTTTATTACGAGTGAGGTTCAACACTTCCCCCTGTTTTTTGGTAATTGGTGTTTCTTTGTACCCTTTGCTTACTTCATCTTTGTCTTCTATTGGGTTTTTCATTTTCTTTTTTCAACTTTTGATTTTGAGCTCTGCATAAATTAGGTAAATCAGCCCTTTGTCCTGTATCTTCCAAATATGTCTCAGTTGTCATTTTATAATTCCTTGTTTGTTTATTATTTATTTTTGCCATGCAAGGATTTTACATCATTACATAGAAAATTTTATAAAGTTTCCCTTTTTAGCTTCTGGACAAAGATCACTTAAAATAAGAAATTCAAATAACCGACAAAACTCTAGGAAGCTAGAGGGTGTGGTTGGAAGAAGTTGGGAGGGGGTTAGCGCCCGTGATGGGCAAAGATGAAGACAGGGTGGGTGGGGCTGCACCTGGGAGCCAAAGCAGAGAAGTCAGCCGAAGGCTTGGTCATCCCTGTGAAGCCAACGAGGACACATCTCTACAGCTGTGATTAGAGCGCTCTGGGGGCCCCATCAGGTGCTCAAAGCCACGGTCACAGGAGGGGAGCACAAGTGGGGAGATGTTGCTGCCCAGTGGGCCTTTCTCCCTTGGGCAAGAGGGCAGGTGATACTGCTTTTATTATGGCAAACATAGTATGTGGATACTGGAGAAAGAGAACTTGGTTAGTTAGTGCATGGAATATGAAAAAGTGCAGAAAAACCATGTTTAATTCCACCCCAGTTAATATTTTAGCCCATTTCCTCCCCATCTTTTTTCAGCTCATTTTGTTTTAACATTTTTATTGGAGTGTAATTGCTTTACAGTGGTGTGTTACTTTCTGCTTTATAACAAAGTGAATCAGCTACACATATACATATATCCCCATATCCCCTCCCTCTTGCGTCTCCCTCCCACCCTCCCTATCCCACCCCTCTAGGTGGTCACAAAGCACCGAGCTGACCTCCCTGTGCTATGCGGCTGCTTCCCACTAGCTATCTATTTGACGTTGGGTAGTGTATATATGTCAATGCCACTCTCTCACTTCGTCCCAGCTTACCCTTCCCCCTCCCCGTGTCCTCAAGTCCATTCTCTACGTCTGCGTCTTTATTCCTGTCCTGTTCCAGGTTCATGAGAACCGTTTTTTTTTTTTTAGATTCCATATATATGTGTTAGCATATGGTATTTGTTTTTCTCTTTCTGACTTACTTCACTCTGTATGACAGTCTCTAGGTCCATCCACCTCACTACAAATAACTGAATTTCGTTTCCTTTATGGCTGAGTAATATCCCATTGTATACATGTGCCACATCTTCTTTATCCATTCATCTGTCGATGGCCACTTAGGTTGCTTCCATGTCCTGGCTATTGTAAATACTTCAGCTCATATTTTTAAAGTTGGCATTATACTTCATATGCATTTTGGTTTTCATTATTCTTTTTTTAAAATTTATTTATTTTATTTTATTTATTTTTGGCTGTGTTGGGCCTTTGTTGCTGAGCGCGGGCTTTCTGTAGTTGCGGTGAGCGGGGGCTACTCTTCGCTGTGGTGTGTGGGCTTCTTATTGCAGTGGCTTCTCTTGTTACGGAGCACGGGCTCTAGGCACGCGGGCTTCAGTAGTTGTGGTGCGCTGGCTCAGTAGTTGTGCTGCACGGGCTTTGTTGCTCCGCGGCATGTGGGATCTTCCCGGACCAGGGCTCGAACCCGTGTCCCCTGCATTGCCAGGCGGATTCTTCACCACTGCACCACCAGGGAAGCCCAAGCTCTCCTTAAATTACCCGGTTTGTGCATGCCACGTGCTTCCTCTAGACACCCGGTCTGAATCAGACATAGATACACAATGTCTACAAATCGATAAGAAAAAGATAAAGAACCCAAGCAGGTAATAAACAAAGGCAATGGATTCACAAAAGACAAAACCTTGTTGCCAGTGACCACGAAGAGATGCTTAACCTCCAAGATGCTAGAAGCCATGCCTCCTACCACAAAGAGGGAGTGAGGAAATGGGACTAATTCACGACCCGCTGAATTGAAAATTGGTAATTCAGGAGTGTGATTCAGCAGTAGCCAGTAGAGCTGAAGGGGATGACCCTTTCGAATCCGCCATTCCTCTTCTGGAATCCCAAACTTAATTCTTCTCTAGGTATAACAGCTAGAGAAGCTATGCGCACCTGCCCCATCAAAAGAGCAGTGATACTCGATGATTAGAAACCACCTAAATGCTTATCAATAGGGAATGTGTTACTAAATTCTATTTATAAATTATAATACCTTAAAGCAGTTAAAATTAACTAGGTCTAAATCAACAGGGGGTAAATCATAATGTTAAGCAAATATAGGACATGCCATGGTGATTACATTTATGTGTAGAATTTAAAAGCTCAGGACAATACTATATTGTTTACAGAACATACTTTTGTAATTAAAGCCTGAGATCAAGAATAGGGAAAATAAGCACCAGCTTCAGATCAGAGGTGACTTTGGGGATGGAAGGAGAGAAGTTAATGGGACATCGGGACCGCCAACCCTACCTGTAAACTTTTCTTTCTTCAAAATATCTGAAGTAAAAATGGCAACAATTAACATCTATCAAATTCGAGTAGTGATTAATTGGGTGGTATAGTTTTCTATGTATATTTTCTACACGGGAAATCTTTCGTACTTGAAAGACAGTTAAAACACCTAAATGACCCATTTAAATCAGGGAAGCAAGGTACAAGGAGTCCAAAGGCTGGAACACCAGGCGGCCTTTAAAAACCACCATGTCAGAGAACGTAGGGAAGCAGGGAAATGCTCGAGACATTTGATGTGAAACGTAGATTAGAAAATAATTGTATGGGGGACTTTTTGTCAGCAGACTTTTAAAAAAAAATGTACCTTCCTCTTTTCGTCACACCTAGAAATGTGAAGATAAATGCCAGATGGTCCCTGATTATAGGTGACTTGTCTTTTCTCCTATATATCAGTTTTGACAATGAATATGTAGTCATTTATCAGAAAAATAAACAATCTAATGATTAATTTGTACCAGCAGCCTGTCAGAATAACAACTGAAGAGCAGCATTCAATTTCAGACCAAACACCTTGAAATTAGTTTTGCTATTTACTGTGCTTATGCTGCCCTCCGATGGAGAAATAGAAGAATGCTTATGACTGTAGAGCAATTTATAAAATCCAGGTGTGTTCTTCACATGTTGATAAAGATACTATATAACTTTATTAAAAATTAATACATGTGCAGTATAAAAAACTTAAAGTACCCAGAAAACTACAAAGAAAGAAAAAAATCACTCATAATCTCACTTTATCATTAGCTCAGGATTCTGAGTTCCTGGGCAGGGGAGATAAAAAAGACCAGGGTGTACTAGTTCTTTCAGTATAAAGTCAACTTTTCTGCTATTGGAGTGCTAACCTAGAATTTTATTTTTAAAATACCTTTATTTATTTATTTATTTATGTGGCTGTGTTGGGTCTTTGTTGCTGCGCGCAGGCTTTCTCTAGTTGCGGTGAGCGGGGGTACTCTTCGCTGTGGTGTGTGGGCTTCTTATTGCAGTGGCTTCTCTTGTTACAGAGCACGGGCTCTAGGCACGCGGGCTTCAGTAGTTGTGGTGCGCTGGCTCAGTAGTTGTGCTGCACGGGCTTTGTTGCTCCGCGGCATGTGGGATCTTCCTGGACCAGGGCTCGAACCCGTGTCCCCTGCATTGCCAGGCGGATTCTTCACCACTGCACCACCAGGGAAGCCCAAGCTCTCCTTAAATTACCCGGTTTGTGCATGCCACGTGCTTCCTCTAGACACCCGGTCTGAATCAGACATAGATACACAATGTCTACAAATCGATAAGAAAAAGATAAAGAACCCAAGCAGGTAATAAACAAAGGCAATGGATTCACAAAAGACAAAACCTTGTTGCCAGTGACCACGAAGAGATGCTTAACCTCCAAGATGCTAGAAGCCATGCCTCCTACCACAAAGAGGGAGTGAGGAAATGGGACTAATTCACGACCCGCTGAATTGAAAATTGGTAATTCAGGAGTGTGATTCAGCAGTAGCCAGTAGAGCTGAAGGGGATGACCCTTTCGAATCCGCCATTCCTCTTCTGGAATCCCAAACTTAATTCTTCTCTAGGTATAACAGCTAGAGAAGCTATGCGCACCTGCCCCATCAAAAGAGCAGTGATACTCGATGATTAGAAACCACCTAAATGCTTATCAATAGGGAATGTGTTACTAAATTCTATTTATAAATTATAATACCTTAAAGCAGTTAAAATTAACTAGGTCTAAATCAACAGGGGGTAAATCATAATGTTAAGCAAATATGAGACATGCCATGGTGATTACATTTATGTGCAGAATTTAAAAGCTCAGGACAATACTATATTGTTTACAGAACATACTTTTTTAATTAAAGCCTGAGATCAAGGATAGGGAAAATAAGCACCAGCTTCAGATCAGAGGTGACTTTGGGGATGGAAGGAGAGAAGTTAATTGGACATCGGGACCTCCAACCCTACCTGTAAACTTTTCTTTCTTCAAAATATCTGAAGTAAAAATGGCAACAGTTAACATCTATCAAATTCGAGTAGTGATTAATTGGGTGGTATAGTTTTCTATGTATATTTTCTACATGGGAAATCTTTCGTACTTGAAAGACAGTTAAAAGACCTAAATGACCCATTTAAATCAGGGAAACAAGGTACAATGAGTCCACAGGCTGGAACACCAGGCGGCCTTTGAAAACCACCATGTCAGAGAACGTAGGGAAGCAGGGCGATGCTCAAGAGACATTTGATGTGAAACGTAGATTAGAAAATAATTGTATGGGGGACTTTTGTCAGCAGACTTTTAAAAAAAAATGTACCTTCCTCTTTTCGTCACACCTAGAAATGTGAAGATAAATGCCAGATGGTCCCTGATTATAGGTGACTTGTCTTTTCTCCTATATATCAGTTTTGACAATGAATATGTAGTCATTTATCAGAAAAATAAACAATCTAATGATTAATTTGTACCAGCAGCCTGTCAGAATAACAACTGAAGAGCAGCATTCAATTTCAGACCAAACACCTTGAAATTAGTTTTGCTATTTACTGTGCTTATGCTGCCCTCCGATGGAGAAATAGAAGAATGCTTATGACTGTAGAACAATTTATAAAATCCAGGTGTGTTCTTCACATGTTGATAAAGATACTATATAACTTTATTAAAAATTAATACATGTGCAATATAAAAAACTTAAAGTACCCAGAAAACTACAAAGAAAGAAAAAAATCACCCATAATCTCACTTTATCATTAGCTCAGGATTCTGAGTTCCTGGGCAGGGGAGATAAAAAAGACCAGGGTGTACTAGTTCTTTCAGTATAAAGTCAACTTTTCTGCTATTGGAGTGCTAACCTAGAATTTTTTTAAAAATACATTTATTTATTTATGTGGCTGTGTTGGGTCTTCGTTGCTACACGTGGGCTTTCTCTAGTTGCAGCGAGCGGTGGGGGGCTACTCTTCGTTGAGGTGTGCGGGCTTCTCATTGCGGTGGCTTCTCTTGTTGCGGAGCACGGTCTGTAGGCGCACAGGCTTCAGTAGTTGTGGCTCTCGGGCTCAGGAGTTGTGGCGCTTGGGCTCAGTAGTTGTGGCTCGTGGGCTCTAGATCGCAGGCTCAGTAGTTGTGGCGCACGGACTTAGTTGCTCTGTGGCATGTGGGATCTTCCTGGACCAGGGCTCGAACCCGTGTCCCCTGCATTGGCAGTCAGATTCTTAACTACTGTGCCACGAGGGAAGTCCCTAGAATTTGGTTTTGATACTCGATTTTTGCTTTGTTTACCTATCTTCAAGCCTCTAATTTTACAAATACCTAGTAATTTGACCCTTGTTCAGAGAATGCTTCAAGTTCATTCTTTCTTTTTCTTTCTTTCCTTCCTTCCTTCCTTCCTCGCTCCCTCCCTCCCTCCCTCCCTCGCTCCCTCTCTCTCTCTCTCTCTCTCTCTCTCTCTTTCTTTGTTTCATACTTTTATTAAAAAAGGTTGCAGTGAACATCATATATATAATCTTGGTGAAATTATAAATATTTCTACAATATAAACTCCAGACAGGGTCTTGCTCAGTGGCTGCATGCATTTATAAATTTACTAGATATTGTCCAATTGTCCTTCAGAAAGTTGCGTCACTTTATGGTTTCACAACAATGCATGAGCACTCATTTTCCGATCGCCCATCCTCAAACTGGAGGATATCCAACTCTGTCATTGACCTTTCGGCAATTTGCAAGGTAAGAAATTATATTCCATTACTGTTTGGGCTTTCATTTCTTTTATTACGAGTGAGGTTCAACACTTCCCCCTGTTTTTTGGTAATTGGTGTTTCTTTGTACCCTTTGCTTACTTCATCTTTGTCTTCTATTGGGTTTTTCATTTTCTTTTTTCAACTTTTGATTTTGAGCTCTGCATAAATTAGGTAAATCAGCCCTTTGTCCTGTATCTTCCAAATATGTCTCAGTTGTCATTTTATAATTCCTTGTTTGTTTATTATTTATTTTTGCCATGCAAGGATTTTACATCATTACATAGAAAATTTTATAAAGTTTCCCTTTTTAGCTTCTGGACAAAGATCACTTAAAATAAGAAATTCAAATAACCGACAAAACTCTAGGAAGCTAGAGGGTGTGGTTGGAAGAAGTTGGGAGGGGGTTAGCGCCCGTGATGGGCAAAGATGAAGACAGGGTGGGTGGGGCTGCACCTGGGAGCCAAAGCAGAGAAGTCAGCCGAAGGCTTGGTCATCCCTGTGAAGCCAACGAGGACACATCTCTACAGCTGTGATTAGAGCGCTCTGGGGGCCCCATCAGGTGCTCAAAGCCACGGTCACAGGAGGGGAGCACAAGTGGGGAGATGTTGCTGCCCAGTGGGCCTTTCTCCCTTGGGCAAGAGGGCAGGTGATACTGCTTTTATTATGGCAAACATAGTATGTGGATACTGGAGAAAGAGAACTTGGTTAGTTAGTGCATGGAATATGAAAAAGTGCAGAAAAACCATGTTTAATTCCACCCCAGTTAATATTTTAGCCCATTTCCTCCCCATCTTTTTTCAGCTCATTTTGTTTTAACATTTTTATTGGAGTGTAATTGCTTTACAGTGGTGTGTTACTTTCTGCTTTATAACAAAGTGAATCAGCTACACATATACATATATCCCCATATCCCCTCCCTCTTGCGTCTCCCTCCCACCCTCCCTATCCCACCCCTCTAGGTGGTCACAAAGCACCGAGCTGACCTCCCTGTGCTATGCGGCTGCTTCCCACTAGCTATCTATTTGACGTTGGGTAGTGTATATATGTCAATGCCACTCTCTCACTTCGTCCCAGCTTACCCTTCCCCCTCCCCGTGTCCTCAAGTCCATTCTCTACGTCTGCGTCTTTATTCCTGTCCTGTTCCAGGTTCATGAGAACCGTTTTTTTTTTTTAGATTCCATATATATGTGTTAGCATATGGTATTTGTTTTTCTCTTTCTGACTTACTTCACTCTGTATGACAGTCTCTAGGTCCATCCACCTCACTACAAATAACTGAATTTCGTTTCCTTTATGGCTGAGTAATATCCCATTGTATACATGTGCCACATCTTCTTTATCCATTCATCTGTCGATGGCCACTTAGGTTGCTTCCATGTCCTGGCTATTGTAAATACTTCAGCTCATATTTTTAAAGTTGGCATTATACTTCATATGCATTTTGGTTTTCATTATTCTTTTTTTAAAATTTATTTATTTTATTTTATTTATTTTTGGCTGTGTTGGGCCTTTGTTGCTGAGCGCGGGCTTTCTGTAGTTGCGGTGAGCGGGGGCTACTCTTCGCTGTGGTGTGTGGGCTTCTTATTGCAGTGGCTTCTCTTGTTACGGAGCACGGGCTCTAGGCACGCGGGCTTCAGTAGTTGTGGTGCGCTGGCTCAGTAGTTGTGCTGCACGGGCTTTGTTGCTCCGCGGCATGTGGGATCTTCCCGGACCAGGGCTCGAACCCGTGTCCCCTGCATTGCCAGGCGGATTCTTCACCACTGCACCACCAGGGAAGCCCAAGCTCTCCTTAAATTACCCGGTTTGTGCATGCCACGTGCTTCCTCTAGACACCCGGTCTGAATCAGACATAGATACACAATGTCTACAAATCGATAAGAAAAAGATAAAGAACCCAAGCAGGTAATAAACAAAGGCAATGGATTCACAAAAGACAAAACCTTGTTGCCAGTGACCACGAAGAGATGCTTAACCTCCAAGATGCTAGAAGCCATGCCTCCTACCACAAAGAGGGAGTGAGGAAATGGGACTAATTCACGACCTGCTGAATTGAAAATTGGTAATTCAGGAGTGTGATTCAGCAGTAGCCAGTAGAGCTGAAGGGGATGACCCTTTCGAATCCGCCATTCCTCTTCTGGAATCCCAAACTTAATTCTTCTCTAGGTATAACAGCTAGAGAAGCTATGCGCACCTGCCCCATCAAAAGAGCAGTGATACTCGATGATTAGAAACCACCTAAATGCTTATCAATAGGGAATGTGTTACTAAATTCTATTTATAAATTATAATACCTTAAAGCAGTTAAAATTAACTAGGTCTAAATCAACAGGGGGTAAATCATAATGTTAAGCAAATATAAGACATGCCATAGTGATTACATTTATGTGAGAATTTAAAAGCTCAGGACAATACTATATTGTTTACAGAACATACTTTTGTAATTAAAGCCTGAGATCAAGGATAGGGAAAATAAGCACCAGCTTCAGATAAGAGGTGACTTTGGGGATGGAAGGAGAGAAGTTAATTGGACATCGGGACCTCCAACCCTACCTGTAAACTTTTCTTTCTTCAAAATATCTGAAGTAAAAATGGCAACAATTAACATCTATCAAATTCGAGTAGTGATTAATTGGGTGGTATAGTTTTCTATGTATATTTTCTACACGGGAAATCTTTCGTACTTGAAAGACAGTTAAAACACCTAAATGACCCATTTAAATCAGGGAAGCAAGGTACAAGGAGTCCACAGGCTGGAACACCAGGCGGCCTTTGAAAAGCACCATGTCAGAGAACGTAGGGAAGCAGGGAGATGCTCAAGAGACATTTGATGTGAAACGTAGATTAGAAAATAATTGTATGGGGGACTTTTTGTCAGCAGACTTTTAAAAAAAAATGTACCTTCCTCTTTTCGTCACACCTAGAAATGTGAAGATAAATGCCAGATGGTCCCTGATTATAGGTGACTTGTCTTTTCTCCTATATATCAGTTTTGACAATGAATATGTAGTCATTTATCAGAAAAATAAACAATCTAATGATTAATTTGTACCAGCAGCCTGTCAGAATAACAACTGAAGAGCAGCATTCAATTTCAGACCAAACACCTTGAAATTAGTTTTGCTATTTACTGTGCTTATGCTGCCCTCCGATGGAGAAATAGAAGAATGCTTATGACTGTAGAACAATTTATAAAATCCAGGTGTGTTCTTCACATGTTGATAAAGATACTATATAACTTTATTAAAAATTAATACATGTGCAATATAAAAAACTTAAAGTACCCAGAAAACTACAAAGAAAGAAAAAAATCACCCATAATCTCACTTTATCATTAGCTCAGGATTCTGAGTTCCTGGGCAGGGGAGATAAAAAAGACCAGGGTGTACTAGTTCTTTCAGTATAAAGTCAACTTTTCTGCTATTGGAGTGCTAACCTAGAATTTTTTTAAAAATACATTTATTTATTTATGTGGCTGTGTTGGGTCTTCGTTGCTACACGTGGGCTTTCTCTAGTTGCAGCGAGCGGGGGGGGGGCTATTCTTCGTTGAGGTGCGCGGGCTTCTCATTGCGGTGGCTTCTCTTGTTGCGGAGCACGGGCTGTAGGCGCACAGGCTTCAGTAGTTGTGGCTCTCGGGCTCAGGAGTTGTGGCGCTTGGGCTCAGTAGTTGTGGCTCGTGGGCTCTAGATCGCAGGCTCAGTAGTTGTGGCGCACGGACTTAGTTGCTCTGTGGCATGTGGGATCTTCCTGGACCAGGGCTGGAACCCGTGTCCCCTGCATTGGCAGTCAGATTCTTAACTACTGTGCCACGAGGGAAGTCCCTAGAATTTGGTTTTGATACTCGATTTTTGCTTTGTTTACCTATCTTCAAGCCTCTAATTTTACAAATACCTAGTAATTTGACCCTTGTTCAGAGAATGCTTCAAGTTCATTCTTTCTTTTTCTTTCTTTCCTTCCTTCCTTCCTTCCTCCCTCCCTCCCTCCCTCCCTCCCTCTCTCTCTCTCTCTCTCTCTCTCTCTCTCTCTCTCTCTCTTTCTTTCTTTCATACTTTTATTAAAAAAGGTTGCAGTGAACATCATATATATAATCTTGGTGAAATTATAAATATTTCTACAATATAAACTCCAAACAGGGTCTTGCTCAGTGGCTGCATGCATTTATAAATTTACTAGATATTGTCCAATTGTCCTTCAGAAAGTTGCGTCACTTTATGGTTTCACAACAATGCATGAGCACTCATTTTCCGATCGCCCATCCTCAAACTGGAGGATATCCAACTCTGTCA